>NW_010366508.1:226338-269907 GCF_000414095.1 Morus notabilis | reverse complement strand
GTCCTGCTGTAATATAATGGGAACCATAGATTCGGGTGATTTGGACACTGACACGGGAGATGACTCAGGTGACATAGCAGGAATTCGAGGAGATGGCAGAGAAAAAAGGAAGAACACTGCTTCTTTTTATTCACTTATATTCAACCTCTACATTAGTCTCTTTATATAGGAGAGACCGGCTGGTTTAAATAAGGAAAACAATCATAACAAATACAAGACAAATCACAGAGAATATCATAAAACAGCTAATCCGTAGTCTCTAGGAATATTCCTTTTGAATCAGCTGCAAATCCTCCTAAACAGCTACAAATCCTCCTCCATAATTGTCCTATATTCAGTAACACTCCACTTCAAGTTGGGTAATATATGTTGTACATACCCAACTTGTCTACTAATTTTTCAAAGATGGGTTTAGCTAATCTCTTGGTCAGGACATCGGCCACTTGTTGAGTAGTAGGAACATAGGACATGCAAATAGTTCCTTCTATTTTTTCTTTGATAAAATGCCGATCGACTTCCACATGTTTGGTCCTGTCATAATGAATAGGATTGTGTGAGATATTTATGGCTGCCTTGTTATCACAATAGACATGTAGTGGTAGCATAACTCCAACATATAAGTTCATCTAGCAACATTTTCAGCCACAAAACCTCGCAAATTCCGTGAGCTACCGATCTCAATTCTGCTTCAGCACTGCTTCTAGCAACTACTGTTTGCTTCTTGCTTCTCCATGTAACCAGATTTCCCCATACGAGTGTACAGTATCCAAAAGTAGACCTCCTATCCTCAATAGCTCCTGCCCAATCCGCATCTGTAAAGACCTCTATACTTCTATCTTCTCCCTTCTTGAAGAACAATCCTCATCCAGGGGTTCCCTTCAAATACTTCAGTATCCTATTCATAGCTTCCAAATGCTCTTCAGTAGGAGTGCATGTACCGACTCACTCGACTTACTACAAAAGCAATATCAGGTCTAGTATGAGACAAGTAGATAAGTCTCCTGACTAAACGTTGAAAGCGGCTCTTGTCTACAGGACTACTATCCCCCACACCTTCCTTTTTTTTGTTTGGTTCTTACTGGTTTGCAACCCAACATTCTAGTTTCCTTCAAGAGGTCTAGCACATATTTTCTTTGCGAGACTAAGATTCCACTTCTATTTCTGGCAACTTCCATCCAAGAAAATACCTGAGACTCCCAAGATCTTTAATCTCGAACTCTTCTGCCAACTTCCTTTTAACCCTTTCCTCTTCAAGATTATTTTCAGTCAGGATAATCTCATCAACATATACGATCAACATCGTAACCTTATCATCCTTATGCAGCGCATGATCACCTCTAGCCTGGTTGTACCCCTGATCTTTAATTACCTTAGTAAACCTATCAAACTAAGCTCGCAGTGATTGCTTTAGGCCATATAGGGATTTATTTAATCTGCACACTTCTTCACATTTTCCATCTTCATAGAATCCAGGTGGAAGCTCCATATAAACCTCTTCTTCCAAGTCGCCATTTAAGAATGCATTTTTCACATCAAGTTGTTGCAATGGCCAGTCTAAGTTTGCCGCTAGGGATAACAAGACTCGAACAGTATTTATCTTGGCCACTGGTGCAAAAGTCTCTTGATAATCTATCTCGTAAGTCTGTGTGTACCCCTTAGCCACCAACCGCGCTTTATATCTTTCGATTGAACCAACTGCTTTATACTTGACTGTAAATACCCACTTACACCCAACTGCAATCTTATCTTTTGTTTTTTTACAATATCCCATGTACCATTCTTCTTCAAAGCTTCCATTTCTTCCATAACAGCCTTTCTCCATTCGTCCTTTCCCATTGCCTCCTGGATGTCTCTCGATATCTCTATACTCGCCAAATTCATCACCTAGGACTTTCATTGAACCTGATAGATGATCATAACCTACAGAATTGGCTATAGGATATTTAGTGCAGGACCTAGTACCTTTTCTCAGAGCAATAGGAACATCTAAGCTGTTCAGCTCCCCATCAAGACCGAGTTTTGGATCAGATTCTTGGTAGTGAAGATCCTTCTGGCTTTCTAAAACTCTTTGGTTCTTCCTGCGTGAATAGGTCAGATCAAATGGTTGCAGACTTTGCTTTTGCAATTTAGATGTTGGATTCCTAGGATTTTGGGCTTGTGTGACTGTGATGGATTGTAAAGGATCACCTAATTGTTCTGCAGATGTGTTCGGCTGATCAAGAACATGTGACTTAGGACTTGATAGGGTAATTTCCAGATTCTCAAGTGGGATTTTCTATGGTAGTGCTTAGGAAGTTCTCAGATTCTAAAACAGGAATATCTGTAAGATTTGAGCTAGGAATATTTTCAACCTTTTTACCATGATTCTCTATTTCAGGGGACGTTCAATGGAGATCAGAATCCTTCGGATCTAGGTTTGTAATCTCTAGAGGTGGGGCGAAATCCCAAAAAAACTCTCAAGACGAAGACGAACATTTAAGGTTCTGACCCTCTTGATATTTAGGCTTCTCCCAAAAATTATCTTCCCATATTGGTGAAAACAGGTTGGTTTTCAAAAAACGTGACATCCCTTGTCACAAAATATTTCCTTTTCTCTATAGAATAACATTTATACCCCTTTTTGGTCGTAGAGTATCCCAGAAAAATACATTTATGAGCTCTAGGATCTACTTTCCCACGGTTTGGATCTAGATTATGGACAAAGGCCACACAGCCAAATACTTTTAACTCGAGAGAAGATGGAATCCGAAGCTTTGGGTAGTACTTATATAGGGACTCTATGGGAGTTTGAAATTTGAGAACTCGAGAAGGTACCTTATTTATCAAGTAGGTTGCAGTCAGAACTGCATCACCCCAAAAACGCCTAGGAAGATTCGCTGTGAATAATAATGACCGGGCAACTTCTAGAAGATGACGATTCTTTCTATCGGCCACCCCATTTTGTTGTGGTGTGTCTACACAAGAACTTTGATGGATAATCCCATTTTCCCTCACAAATTCCCCTAAATTGGCATTAAAAAATTATGTGCCATTGTCAGTTCTTAAGAATTTAATATTCTCATCGAATTGTGTTTTAATAATGGTGTGAAATTCTTTGAAAACATTCCCAGCTTCAGATTTTTCCTTTAACAGATAAACCAACCCAACAAACCCGTGTGTGATCATCAGTAAAGGTTATGAACCATTTTTATTGGTGAGACTTGAAACACGAGAAGGTCTCCACAGGTCACTATAAATAAGAACAAATGGTTTTGATGCACGATATGGTAAGGGATAAAAATGGACACGAGTGTGTTTTGTTAATTGACAAACTTTACAAATTGTGTTTTAATCATGGTGTGAAATTCTTTGAAAACATTCCCAGCTTCAGATTTTTCCTTTAGAAGATAAACCCAGCAAACCCGTGTGTGATCATCAATAAAGGTTATAAAAACCATTTTTTATTGGTGAGGCTTGAAACACGAGAAGGTCCCCACAGGTCACTATGAATAAGAACAAATGGTTTTGATGCATGATATGATAAGGGATAAAAATGGACACGAGTGTGTTTTGCTAATTGACAAACTTCACATTGAAAATTTTCATTATTCTTGAACAAGGAAACAAAAATTTCAAGGAAAACTAGGATGTCCTAATCTATAATGCAATAACATAATTTTTTGAGTTCTGACAAGAGAATTGCTTGCAACCATTTGAGCCATCCCATTACCACTAGATTTCTCCTCGAAGTAGTATAGGCCATCTAGCTCCTCAGCACTGCCAATTCTCTTCCCCGATAATCGGTCCTGAAAAACACAAATAGATGGCAAGAACATTACTTCACAATCCAAGTCTTTGGTTATTTTACTAATGGACAAGAGATTAAAGCTCAAATTTGGCACATGAAGGACCCCTTTTAATGTGGCATTGCATCCAATTTTTATTGTCCCTGTACCAGCTACCACGGAAGAGGTTCCATCAGCAATCTGCACTTTGCGGTTTCCAGCGCTAGGAGTGTATGTGGTGTACAGCTTTGCACACCAAGTCATATGGTCCGTTGCCCCTGAGTCAATAATCCATGGTTCTTCCTTTTCTACCAAGCCAGAAAAAACAGTTAGTGATTTACCTCTCTGAGCCATAAAAGAGGATGAGTGGGACGATGATTGTGTTAACATCTACCTTAGTTGTTCCATTTGCTCTTTAGAAAAAACAGGTGCTGCAATGGTTGGCTGTTCTTCAGTCTTCTCAATGACTGCTTGAAATCCCTTTCCTTCACGTCCACGGTTTCGGGGTGTCCAATTTGCCGGCTTGCCATGTAGTTTCCAGCAGTTCTCCTTGGTGTGATATGGGTTTTTACAATTTTCACACCACTTTATTAATTTTTTCTTCTCCTTGCTTCTCTTGTCCACGGACAACCAATGCAGAATTTTCCAAGATCTGCATATTTCCTCCGAGCATGACCGTCTTCCTTGACTCCTCTCTACGTACTTCTGCAAAGATTTCCTCAATTTGCAGTAGAGGTCTCATTCCAAGCAGTCGACCTTAGACTTCATCCAAGTCCTTGTTAAGTCCAGCGAGGAAGTCATATATTTGATCCTGATGAACCATTCTTCTATACATGATTGCATCATCAGGGTCTTTCCACGAAGGGGATGAAAACAGGTCTAACTCTTGTCAGAGTTTTGTCAACTCATGATAGTATTGTGTGACATCACTCTCCCCTTGTTTCAAATTTCTTACCTTGTTCCTTAGTTCAAACATGTGTGACGTATTCTCCAAATCAAAATAAGCCAAATTGACTGCATCCCAAATCTTCTTGGCCGTGGGAAACAGGATGTAGGTGTCCGCGATGTTGTCTTCCATAGAGTGAATCAACCATGCCATCACCATAGAGTTTTGTGCTTCCCAATTATCATACGAAGGATCTCCTATTTTAGGCTGCGGAATTGTGCCATCCAAATAGCCTAGTCTTCCTTTTCCTCGTAAGACCATTAGTACCGATCGGGACCACTTGAGAAAATTCTTTCCATTTAACTTGCGGTTGGTGATTTGAAGAGATAGATTATTAGAACTCTCGGGAATTGAAGTGACAAGTTGGGAGGCAGTAGTGGGAGCAATTGTCAAGGTAGTTTGAGAGGACACTTCCTCAGAAACATCGCCTCGGCTTGCTCCAGTCAATGCCCTTTTATATGCTGCCATCTACAACTCGAAATTCCAGAACTCCTAGGCTTCGCCTGGCTCTGATACCATATATCAGGAATTCGATGAGATGGCAGAGGAAAAAGGAAGAACACTGCTTCTTTTTATTCACTTAGATTCAACCTCTACATTAGTCTCTTTATATAAGAAAGACCGGCTGGTTTAAATAAAGAAAACAATCATAACAAATAAAAGACAAATCACAGAGAATATCATAAAACAGTTAATCCCTAGTCTCTAGGAATATTCCTTTTGAATCAGCTGCAAATCCTCCTAAACAGCTACAAATCCTCCTCCATAATTGTCCTATATTCGGTAACAGGTGAATTGAACTCAGACTCTTCGATGGATTCCCACGACTCTTCCTCACTAATGTTCTCCCCCTGAAGAGTAGGAGTAAAGAATGGTTTTGTTTCAAAGAAGGTGACATCTTTTAAGACAAAAATACGCTTAAGACTCGGGGAGTAACATTTGTATCCTTTTTGTATTGGTGAGTAACCTGCGAACACACATTTGGTCGACCTTGGATCAAGTTTGGATTGATTGGATGTGTGAACAAAGGCTGTACACCCAAAGGTCCTAAACGAAAGTGAGGACGAAGAGTAGAAATGGGGATATGTAGACTGTAGGACTGAGAGAGGAGTTTTGAATTGAAGAACTTTGGATGGCATTCGGTTTATGAGATACGAGGCAGTTAGAATAGCTTCCCCCCAAAGATATTTAGGAACACTCATTGTGAACATAAGGGCCCTAGCTACTTCTAAGAGGTGATGATTTTTCCTTTTTGAGACACCATTTTGTTGAGGGGTGTCTGGACATGAACTTTGGTGCATTATCCCTTGCTGAGTTAGATATTGACCGAGTATTGAATTAAAGTATTCTCGACCATTATCAGTGCGTAAGACAAAGATGGACGTCTGATTTCAGATTTCTCTTTAAGAAGATATACCAAACACACTCTTGTATGGCCATCAATGAAAGTGATAAACCACCGTGTTCCAGAAATCAAACTTTTAACACGTGAAGGCCCCCATATATCACTATGAATTAAGGCAAATGGACGTGATTCAGTATATGGTCTAATGGGACACGGGTTTGTTTTGCAAATTGGCAAATTTCACACAAAAAGAAGTCTGGTTTTTTATTCATGAATAATTTGGGAAACAACGCTTAAGATAATGAAAATTTGGGTGGCCTAACCTACGGTGCCACAACATTACATCATTGTTGGAAACATTGAGAACTGAACTTGTAGAGACTTGACCCCTCTTGAATTCTTCATTCACAAAGTAGTAGAGTCCATCCTCCTCTCTAGCACTCCCAATCGTCTTCCCCGAGATTTGGTCTTGTATTTCACATGTCGCGCAAGAAAACTTAGCACAGCAATTTTGATCTCTAGTTAACTTGCTTATAGAAATCAAATTACATGACAATTTTGGAACATGAACCGAATGATTAGTTAGTTCATTGGAGAGCCGAATGGATCCTTACCCTGCCACTGAGTAGGATATGTCTGCTATGCGAACGCGTGACATGTCATTGCAAGGCACATAAGAATAAAATAGGGAGGCATTACCAGTCATGATTTGAGGCCCCTGAATCAATTATCCAGCAGGGTTGGGTTTCGATATTGTGCGTTGTACCTTTATAAGCTGCAGTACAAGCCGCAGTAGGAGGTTTGGAACTTGACCTTGATTCAGAATATGATGAAGGATCTCCAATTGTGACTTGGTCAGAACAACACTTGTGCCCTGTTCATTGTGTGAATCAACAGGTTTATCCTCAGATGTGGTTTGAAGTGCCTTTTTCTCCCTTAGTCCGCGTGCTTTCCAACCTGGTGGATAACCATGGATCTGGTACCAAGTCTCTCGAGTATGTCCTGGCTTGTTACAATGATTGCACAGTCTTTCACCCTGCTTGCTTGGTTTGGCATTCCCCCCAATCCTATGCGCAGCCAGGGCTGTAGTCTCAATCGGCTTCTCTCCCACCATTTGTAACCTATATGCTTTCTTTGAAGTCTCTCAACACCACACTCCGCCTCTTCTCCTCACGTCAAACTTCAACAAAGGCCTCACTGATTGTCGGAGAGGCTCCTTGTCGAGATGTGCTTTGAATTTCACATGCTCGTCAACATCACCACAATCGGCCTCATAGAACATATCAAGCTCCTACCACATAATTTTTAGTGAGTTGTAATAACTTGTAACATCAAGTTTACCTTGCCGAATCTCCTTAAGTTGCATCTTGATTTCAAAAACTTGAGAAGCATTCTCAAAATCCGAGTAATTCTCCTTTACCACCTCCCAAATTGCTTTTGCAGTTTTGAAGAAGAGATGTATGACTAATACTCGTTTCCATAGAGTTAATTAGCCATGACATCACAATGGAATTGTTTAATTCCCATGCAGCGTAATCAGCGTCTCCAGTGCTTGGTTTCTTGATTTCACCATTGGCGTAGCTGATCTTGCCTCTCCCACGAAGCGCCATAAGAACGGATTGGGACGACTGAAGGAAACTTTTTCCATTCAGTTTGTGATTGGTTATTTGAAGGGAAGAGTTATCACCATATTGAAGATTGGTGATAGATGAAGAAGAAGATGAGGAAGACGAAGAAGTGGTTTCCTTGCCGGCCATTGTTGGCTCTGATACCATAAAGTTTGAGGTGAATTGCTCAAGTACATATTCAGTAAAAGAGAGTACATTTATAGGCTGCTAGGGCCGGTTACAGCTAGGCTAGAAAAGGAAACAATAAAACTGCACTAATTACAAGATCAAATATGTCCTAATTAGATCAAATCTGTCCTAATTAGATCAAATATGCCATAATTACATAAATTAAATCTGCCCTAATAATTACATATATTACAATAAAATCTTCCTAAAGTCGATGCTTTCCTAGGGATTTTTCGGAGGATTTCCCACAGTTTGTTTCACCACTGTCAGCTTCTGAATTTTAATGACCATTTCCTCATTCATTCTCCATTCGTTCTCCAAAAAATATCCACTTGCACTCGGGGTTATTTGGTTTGATAATTTCTCCAACTGAAGTCTAACCACCTCGCTGTAATCCATTGCCAAAGGAGAGATAATAGGCTCTCTCTTCAATTCTAAGCACCTTTTGTACCTGTATTGCTCGGATTTCCACTACAGTCCCTCTTCTGTCCTGTTTCTTGAATAAGGTTAACCTTTTCCCCCTCCGACTCTCTAACCACCTCTGTATTGCTCGAATTTCCACTACAGAACAACGCTTGTGCCCTGTTCATTGTTGTGAATCAACAGGTTTATCCTCAAATGTGGTTTGAGGTGCCTTTTTCTCCCTTAGTCTGCATGCTTTCCAACCTGGTGGATAACCATGGATCTGGTAGCAAGTCTCTCGAGTATGTCCTGGCTTGTTACAATGATTGCACCACAGTCTTTCACCCTGCTTGCTTGGTTTGGCATTCCCCCCAATCCTATGCACGGCCAGGGCTGTAGTCTCAATCGGCTTCCCTCCCACCATTGTAACCTATCTGCTTTCTTTGAAGTCTCAACATCACACTCCGCCTCTTCTCCTCACGTCGAACTTCATCAACAAAGGCCTCACTGATTGTCGGGAGAGGCTTCCTTCCTAGAATCCTTCCTCGGACTTCATCAAGGTCTCAGTTGAGTCCTGCAAGAAAGTCATATAGACGCTCATTGTCGAGATGTGCTTTGAATTTCACATGCTCGTCAACATCACCACAATCGGCCTCATAGAACATATCAAGCTCCTACCACATAATTTTTCGTGAGTAGTAATAACTTGTAACATCAAGTTTACCTTGCCGAATCTCCTTAAGTTGCATCTTGATTTCAGAAACTTGAGAAGCATTCTCAAAATCTGAGTAATTCTCCTTTACCACCTCCCAAATTGCTTTTGCAGTTTTGAAGAGATATGTATAGCTAATACTCGTTTCCATAGAGTTAATTAGCCATGACATCACAATGGAATTGTTTAATTCTCATGCAGCGTAATCAGCGTCTCCAGTGCTTGGTTTCTTGATTTCGCCATTGACATAGCCGATCTTGCCTCTCCCACGAAGCACCATAAGAACGGATTGGGACCACTGAAGGAAATTTTTTCCATTCAGTTTGTGATTGGTTATTTGAAGGGAAGAGTTATCACCATATTGAAGATTGGTGATAGATGAAGACGAAGATGAGGAAGATGAAGAAGTGGTTTCCTTGCCGGCCATTGTTGGCTCTGATACCATGAAGTTTAAGATGAATTGCTCAAGTACTATTCAGTAAAAGAGAGTACATTTATAGGCTGCTAAGGCCGGTTACAGCTAGGCTAGAAAAGGAAACAATAAAACTGCACTAATTACAAGATCAAATCAGCCATAATTACATAAATTAAATCTGCTATAATTACATAAATTAAATCTGCCATAATTACATAAATTAAATCTGCTATAATTACATAAATTAAATCTGCCATAATTACATAAATTAAATCTGCCCTAATAATTACATATATTACAATCAAATCTGCCTAAAGTCAATGATTTCCCAAGGATTTTTCGAAGGATTTCTCACACTTTGTTTCGCCACTGTCAGCTTCTGAATTTTAATGACCATTTCCTCATTCATTCTCCATTCGTTCTCCAAAAAATATCCACTTGCACTCGGGGTTATTTGGTTTGATAATTTCTCCAACTGAAGTCTAACCACCTCGCTGTAATCCATTGCCAAAGGAGAGATAATAGGCTCTTTCTCGTCAATTCTAAGCACCTTTGTCCCTGTATTGCTCGGATTTCCACTACAATCCATCTTCTGTCATGTTTCTTAAATAAGGTTAAGCTTTTCCCCCTCCGACTCTCTAAACCCACCCCCCAGCATGCGAATCGAAGTAGAAGAAGAAGAAAATAGATAATTCTTTTTAAAATTTCGGAATGTACCTGATAATATTATCAGTTGAAACCAACACAAGTTCTTTGGTCTTGGGACTTACCTCCAGCTCCCGCTCCTCAGCGAACAAATTGGCCATGTCTTGGATAATTAATTCTTGGTCTTCCTACTGCTCATTATCCGAGATCTGTTCTGGGACACTCGCCAATTTCAGAAACAACCTCATCTAACTCTGATTCTCCGCCTGCATGGCTTCATCCAAATCCTCTTGTGTTTTAGGTTGCGTTTGGTATAAGGGTTCAAATTATGGTGGTTTTAGTTTTAGAACTAGAACCATGATTTATGGTTTGAATTTGGGGTCCAAACCATAATTCTGGAACCGAAATCAGAACCAGAGGTTTGAACCATCCAAAATCAAAGGGGAGGTGGTTTTATTTTTTGGGGTGGTTCTGGTTTAAAACATCACATCAAAATTCAAACCTTGAACCAGAACCATCCAAACCAAACACTGGTTTTCAAAAACCATTTTTTACTTTTTGCAAACAAACAAAGGTTTGAACCAGAATCATAGTTCTGGTTCTAGAACCCTCATACTAAACGCAACCTTAGCATCATCTACCAAATCTGCCATAGCCTCCGCCCTTAGAGTCTCCTCGCAGTCTTGTAATCTTTTGTTACTCTGTCAGTCATCATCTTGTCCGTAATTTCCAAACTTAAACATGTCTATATTATGGGCCCTTAAAATAGCCTTTTCCACTCTAACTCTAACTTCCTTATTCTGGTTTGGGCCTGAATAAATGTGGCCCATGATAAAATCCTCTCTTGTTACAGTAATCCCTTTTCTTGCTGGACCAGATTTTCTTTTGAGCCCAAATAAGGACCTAGACACTCTAGAGTCTAGCCTATGCTGCGGACTGTTAAAGTATAAAATTATTGTTGGCCCACTTCTTAATAAGCTTTTGGGATGGATTGGTAAACTAACATGGTATCAGAGCTGTGGAAGAATGTGTTTTACACGTGTATAGACTAAATTAGGAAAGTTTGAATATAATAGTTAGTTTCCCTAGAATTAGGTTGATTTGGTTAGTTTCCTTTTTTAGTGTGATATCCCACATATTATGGGATGTGATTGCCGTTTCTATAGGCTAGGACTCCTGTATATAAACCGGTTGTAATTGTCATGTAATATACAATTCCTTCAATTTTTCTTCTCAAATTTCCACATGGTATCAAAGCCTTAGGCTCTTTTTCTGGGAACGGAAACCCTAGCCTTCATCGCAGGGTTCTCTTTTATTTTTCTGTCATGTTGCCGAGGAGTTTTCTGAAACTACGGAATTGTACGGATTTGTACGGAACTGCCCCATGTTTCCTGCCCTGCCGCCACTGCTGCCAGGAAGCTTTCGTAAGAGAGTGCCTAAATTGTATCAGCCTTCATCGATGATATTTTACTTGACTCAACCGGCCTTAATTGCCTTGGGACTGCTTGGTTTGATTGAGGATGTCGGAGGTGGCAGAAACAACAGCTACAATATACTCGGAGGATGCAGAAATCATTAGGCCTCAAGCCGGGGAATTGCAGAACATTCATGCCGCATATAGGCTGAATGGAAAAAACTATCTTAAATGGTCCCAACTTGTCCGGACTGTGCTGAAAGGGAAAGAAAAAATCAGCCACATCTTAGGGACTGGGCCAAAACCAGAAGATCCACGATTTGGAGCGTGGGATGAGGAGGATTCGATGATCATGGCATGGCTATGGAACTCCATGAATCCGGAGATTAGCGATACACGTATGTTCTTGGCCACTGCCAAGGATGTATGGGATGCAATTCAAGAAACGTACTCCAAGGCAAAGGATGCTACCCAAAGTCTACGAAGTCAAAGTTAAGACGATCGCTGCAAAACAAGGAGATAGGACTGTCACTGAATATGCCAATCAAATGAAGGCTCTGTGGCAAGAACTTGATCATTAAAGGGTGATTAAGACCAAGTGTCTCGATGATGCAACAATTTTGAAGGAGTTTATTGAACAAGATAGAGTTTATGATTTCCTTGTTGGACTCAATCTAGAATTTGATTTAGTTAGAATTCAGATTCTTGGCAAACAGGAAGTTCCAAGTTTCAATGAAGTGGTGGCACTCATCTGAGGAGAAGAAAGTAGAAGGGAATTGATGCTTGAACCAAAGGGGACTGACAGTTCGGCTTTAGTTGCTAGTAACAGCAATAAGACAGCCACAAATGCAGAAAAAGTGCCAGCGGTTGAGAATGGGAGGATCAGCCAGCCAAAGACCAAAACCGTGACTACAAAGACACTCTATGGTGTACCTACTGCAAGAAGGCACGTCATACTCGTGAGCGGTGTTGGAAATTGCATGGAAAACCACCAAGCCGCGAGTGGGGACAAAAAGGAGAGCAACCGAGGAACAATGGACGAGCCCAGATTGTAGCAGTGCAGCCGCATGAAGGGACATCACAAGAGATGAAAAATCTCAACCAAGAAGAAATTGAGAGGGTGAGATCACTTATTGGCAATCTTGAAAAACCATCAGGTACTTGTTCACTGGCGTATTCAGGTAAACTTCCCTTCTCCATTGGACTAAATGTCTCGGATATAGCCTTTACCAGCTCCTGGATCCAAGTAATAGGAAAATAGTCACACCCGATGGATCATTAACTACTGTGGCAGGCATAGGTGATGTCAAGATAAGCCCGTCACTGTTGTTAAAAAATGTTCTTCACGTCCCTAGGCTAACCACAAATCTTGTTTCCATCCAAAAGCTCACTAAAGATTTGCACTGTAAAGTGGTTTTTAATTATAGTTATTGTGTCTTTCAGGACAAGGATTCGGGGAGGACGATTGGACATGCTAGAGAACGGGATGGGCTCTACTATCTTGAAACACCAAGTCAATCCAACACTACCAAGGGCATAACATCTCATTCTCTTGTCTCAGAGTCTTTTTCATCCAATAAAGAAAAAGTCTGGCTTCATCATCGCAGACTTGGACATCCATCATTAGGATTATTAAACTTTTGTTTCCTTCTCTATTTAAGGGTCTAGAGGTTGAACATTTTCATTGTGAAGTGTGTGAACTTGCTAAACACAAACGTGTATCTTTTCCAATCAGTAATAAAAGAAGTTCCATTCCTTTTGATCTTATTCACAGTGATATTTGGGGCCCTTCCACTATTTCCAATGTAAATGGAGCTAAATGGTTTGTGTCGTTCATTGATGCCTTCGGGCCCATTCGGGATCAAATCCCGAATCTGGGCCGCCAGCTGCGCTGGGGCACACGGACTGTTCGCGCTGGCCAGCGCGCCCAGAGCGGGAACGCACGCTGCAGCGCGCCCATGTACTCGAGTTACCTGGATCTTTTTGCTTAAACAGAAATCCGATGTCAGCACTGTTCTTCTAAATTTTTGTTCTATGATAAAGACTCAATTTAGGGTCAATATCAAAAGATTTAGGTCAGATAATGCTAAGAACTATTTCAATCAAGTCCTAACTCCATACTTTCAGAAAGCAAGAATAGTACATGAGTCCTCTTGTGTGAGCACTCCACAACAAAATGGAGTAGCAGAACGGAAAAATGGTCATCTCCTCGATTCAACAAGATCCTTCTTGTTTCGAAAAAATGTGCCTAAATCTTTTTGGGAAGAAGCGGTTCTTACAGCCGCCCATATCATAAATCGTTTGCCTTCTAGAGTCCTAGGATTTAAAAGTCCAATGGATGTCCTTTCCAAGTTCTATCCAAACCTACACACCACAAATAATCTTGTTCCTCGCATATTTGGGTGTGTGGCATTTGTTCATGTTCATAGTCAGGACTGGGGAAAATTAGATCCAAGGGCATTAAAATGTGTGTTTGTGGGATATTCTTCAACTCAAAAGGGGTATAAGTGCTATCATTCCCCATCAAAAAGGTTCTATGTCTCAGCTGATGTGACCTTCCATGAACAAATATCATATTTCATTGTTCCTTATCTTCAGGGGGAGAATTCAGTAATGGAAGATAAGGATAAGGCAGATTTTTTGCTTCTTGATCTGCCATCTTCCCCACTTCATGTCAAGACAGCCTAGTCCCATGGATGTTTCTACCGAGCCTACTGAAAATGTTCCTCCCACCGAGCCCACTGAAAATCCAAATCCTGAGCCTCCTGTAAACCCACCTACAAATCCGGCCCTTGATAGTGTGAGATTTGGCAAAGGCAAAGTGTTCTCGAGAAGGAAGAAGGCTGTCCCTGAATCTGTGCAAGTCCAAGACTCCAACCTAAATCCTGAGAATGAGATAACAATTTCTAATCCTTCTTTCAATCTGAATCTGAGATAAACAATGATGACCAAGACCTCCCTATTGCTATCAGGATAGGAGTTAGAGAATGCACAAACCGACCCCTATACCCTCTTGCATATTTCCTGTCCTTTAAACACTTTTCACCATCTCATAGAGCCTTCCTTGTCAGCTTAAACACCATTGCCATCCCTGCCATTTTATCCGAGGCTTTAACCAATGAAAAATGGAAGCAAGCCATGAATGTGGAGATGGAGGCGTTGGAGAAGAATAAAACTTGGGAGTTAGTGAAGTTACCTGAAGGAAAGAAACCCGGAGGCGTTGGAGAAGAACAAAACTTGGGAGTTAGTGAAGTTACCTGAAGGAAAGAAACCCGTAAGGTGTAAATGGGTTTACACGATAAAATATGGAGCAGATGGATCAATAGAAAGATACAAGGCTAGGTTGGTGGCCAAGGGTTATACTCAAACCTATGGGATTGATTATCAAGAAACGTTTGCTCCGGTTGCAAAGATGAACACTGTTAAAGTTTTATTGTCACTAGCAGCTAATGGTGATTGGGATTTGCAGCAGTTTGATGTCAAGAATGCATTTTTGCATGGAGAACTGGAGGAGGAAATTTATATGGAAGTTCCGCCGGGTTATAATAAAGGGTTGACTGCTGGTACAGTATGTAGACTAAAAAAGTCCTTGTATGGACTTAAACAATCACCGCGAGCATGGTTTGGGAGGTTTGCTAGAGTAATGACAGCTATGGGATATAGGCAAAGTCAAGGAGATCACACTTTGTTCATTAAACACTCACCTTCAGGTAAAGTTACAGCCCTATTGGTGTATGTTGATGACATAATTATGACTGGCGATGATGATAGGGAGAGACAACTTCTAAGTCAATGTTTAGCTAAGGAATTTGAGATCAAGACGTTAGGAAGATTGAAGTATTTTCTTGGGATTGAGGTGGCTCATTCTAAGCAAGGCATTTTCATCTCTCAACAGAAGTATGTTACAGATCTACTCAAAGAAACTGGCAAGACAGCATGCAAACCAGTGAGTACTCCAATAGAACCGAATCTCAAGCTTGGAGGCAGAAGATGCTATGGTGGATAGAGAGATGTATCAACGGTTGATGGGGAGACTCATTTATCTTTCTCACACGGCCAGATATAGCGTATGCGGTGAGTGTGATCAGTCAGTTCATGCACAATCCAAAGGAAGTTCATCTGCAGGTGGTATACAGAGTTTTGCAATATCTCAAAGGGACACCAGGTAGAGGCATCCTTTTCAAGAGGAATGGAGGGTTAGTTCTTGAGGCATACACAAATGCTAACTATGTTGGGTCAGTTGTTGACAGAAGATCAACTTTAGGTTATTGAACCTTCCTTGGTGGAAACCTGGTGACATGGAGGAGTAAAAAACAGAATGTGGAAGCACGGTCTAGTGCTGAGGCAGAGTACTGAGCAATGGCTCAGGGTGTGTGTGAACTACTATGGTTGAAGATTGTTCTAGAGAATCTGAAGATTATGTGGGACGGCCCTATGAAACTCTATTGCGATAACAAATCTGCAATCAGCATAGCTCACAACCCAGTGCAGCATGATCGAACGAAGCACGTCGAGATTGACAGACACTTCATCAAAGAAAAGTTGGATAGTGGACTGATTTGTACACCTTATGTATCTACACATGGCCAACTTGCTGATATACTCACCAAGGGATTAAGTAGTTTAGTGTTTGAAAATTTTGTATCCAAGCTGGGAATGGTGAATACCTATTCACCAGCTTGAGGGGGAGTGTGGAAGAATGTGTTTTACACGTGTATAGACTAAATTAGGAAAGTTTGAATATAATAGTTAGTTTCCCTAGAATTAGGTTGATTTGGTTAGTTTTCTTTTTTAGTGTGATATCCCACATATTATGGAATGTGATTGCCGTTTCTATAGGCTAGGGCTCCTGTATATAAACCGGTTGGCACAGGAAATGGATTAGTTGATGTGGTCGATGCCTTGATACTTCTATATCTAATAATTTTGAATCTGAAATTAGTTTTCAACTGATTAGAATATTTGACTTCAAGATTACTGCATTCAACACCAAGGTGTGGAATAACAAGCTTATTAGTTTACCTTCTTCATAGCGTAATTGTCATGTAATATACAATTCCTTCAATTTTTCCTCTCAAATTTCCACAAGAGCAGGAGGTCCCGAGTTCAAACCCCCGTAATTGCACTCTTTATCCCCATTTAAATTGTCATCATGTGTTGGGTCTTTAATATATCTCGGGCTTAAATATTCACGTGTTGGGCTTTCTAATTAATTTACCCACATGATTACCCATTGTCCAGCTCACATGTGAAGGGGAGTGTTAAAGTATAAAACTATTGTTGGCCCACCTCCTAATAGCTTAAGCTTTTGGGATGGATTGGTAAACTAACGGACCTAACCGTGCAAGTTCTGAGACAGCCCTACTAATAGCACGTGGTGTAACTAAATTATCAGATATCACTCCGAACTCCTCGTCTTATGTGCATACCTCATCTATCCAGTTCAGAGCATTAAATATGTTATGTACATGCTATCTAGAAGCTTCCTCTTCATGATAAACCTTCTCAAAAACTTCCTTTTTCTCCTCCAAACCAAGACTCTTCACCTTACTCGAACGCCTCTAAATTATCTTCCACGCTGGCCGTGCAGAGATTGCCACTTCGCCCCACTGTTGATTGCATGTCCTCCACGTCATCTTCATCTTCCTCGTCCGCTGCCTCCCTCAAGCCCTCAGTAACTTTCCGAAATTTGGGGCATGAAATCTCTGTTTAAGTTTAACAAAGAGATTTGAATCTCCTTCCCCCAGCATAAAATTCACATAATTGATGGAATAAAACCACTTTGTAGACCTCGGACTTGAATCATCGCATATGGGATGAAGCTAAAATTAAGAGAACACTCAGCTATGTTGATTAAGACCCCTAGTTTCTCCCCTATCACTTTTTAAACGTGTTGATTTCTCATGTTAAGGGGGAGACCTTCAACTCCAATCCAACTCGAACGTGCAGGAATCTTTAAATTCTTCTAGTGTATCTTCGGGCTCCATATTTTGACAGTGCCATAAAATCTGTTTTCCAACCACAGCATCTTGTTTTTGAGTATTTCCTCTTTCTCATCCTTGTCTATGCACCATAGGACTGCTCTATCTGTCGCCAGAGGTGAAACCTAAATCTGTCTGCGAAGCATGAAATTGAAACCCCTTTCTATCTCAGACCAGTGATGTTCCAAACAGTCTCTGAAAATAATCACTACATTGTCCAATACCTTGTTTACCTCCCTTTTTTCCAACTCGTTATACCGCAGGACATCTTTTGAAACCCAACAATCTCCTACTATCTTTGCGTAAGTCACAGTACTCCACTTGAACAATATTTTGGTTACCAACTGATAGAGGCCTTCGACTATGTTGTTGATGAAACCTTAACTGTTGTATTCCTGAGTTTTTCTGAATATAATTATCAACTCTTGGTCTTATTACCTTCCTCACCTCAGGTTTAAAATCTTCCTCAACATTCATGGTGGCTCCTCTGAAAAAGGAGGCTCTTCCCAGCAACTTGTTCATTTTGTTCATGGTGGCTCCTCCAACCAATTTTGTGACTATCTCCCGGAAGCATAATGCTTCTGACTAGCCCTGAATGAACCTTCGTGATCTTCAAGTATTCTCCCCTTGAATTCTTCAAGACTTCCACCAATAATACGTACCGTGATCCGTTGAATTTCTTCTTGAAGCCATCGTTGTTCTGGACCTTGCATATAACTTCTAATGTTTGACGCAAGTCAACCGTGCAACCGCATCCAAGAAATAAGAATTTGATTTCGCTCTAGAATTTGATTCTCCTAATCTCACTAAACTCCCATAACCATCTATATAAACTTTGTAAAGTTTAGATCCTATATTGTTTGGTCCTAATATCTTGATCGAAATGTTCATATCTCATTGTGATTAATAAGATATAACCATTGAAGAAATAAACCTAAAGAAATTGTCGAGAGAAGGAGCTTCTCTCTCTATTTTTTACCATGGTTTTTATGTTAAAAAGAAATTTTAGTACTAAAATGTCCTTGTGCATAACTAACAATCATTGGCTAGATAAGGACATATTAGTGAAATCGGCTTTTAGACACCGAGGGAGTTAGGGTTAACATTCTTTTTTCTCATCCCTTACATCATGTGCCCATTCTTACTTTACACATGAATCAATGGGAAAGAGAGACAATATCTCGTTCCACATGCCCTTAGTTTAAAGAACAACAAACACAGTCAAAACATAGGATTTAGGGAATATGAAAAAGAAAAAAAAATGAGTTAGTTACCTCCTAGTGCATTCAAACATTCCTTTTAGATGAGACTCGTTGCTTGTGAAGGCGTCTAGGTCCAGGGGGACAGCTTTTATAAAATATCCAATTTCAGGCCATAATTTAACAGGATGCCTCTTCCCATTACAGTGCAAAATCAGCTTTAGAGGCAAGAGATGGTGATGCAACCGAACTTGGAAAATTTTTGTCGTCGTTTGATCTGGTTCCAGGGAAGTGATCTCTTCCTCAGAAACCAAGGTTGGCAGATCATCTTGAGATATTATGGAGCTGTCACATCAAGCCAAGTTGGATTGAAATTAGACCTTACAAAAGCTAAGATGACAAGACATCAAGAACCAAAGGCTCCAGATTTATATAAGCCCAATTGTTTAGAAATAATAATCATAATGCTGATTTCACGAATGGGGCTACCTAGCTATCAAACTATATATGGACCACGATAATTTATGGTAGAAAATAAAAAAGTTATGGAAGTAAATGTTAACGTGAAGTGAAAAGCACAACCTGATTTGATCCAATAACTCAAACAGTAATAAGAATAACATGTAGCAATACAAAGGACATCAGCTAATTAAGATGGCTAATCAAAAAATAAAATAAAATAAAATGGTACAATTTATAGATAGTAAAATTAAAAAAGTTATGAAAGTAACTATTAAAATGAGGTAAAAGAGCACCTGATTTGTTCCAATAACACAATCTCAGAATATCTCATGGCAATAATAAAAGGACATCAAGAACCACCCCTCAATTTCAAATAACGGCATCAAAGCTCAATAAAGTTTGATGGGTTGACTTGAACCATGACCTTACATTAAAGTTTCACCACCTAGACAGAACTGATCAAATACAAAATTGAGACTGCAACCGACTTCAGGTTCTTTAACGCATTACCCCAAAGCAATTAAAATCTCAACTAACTAGCTTCAACTGAAAAATCAAGGGGGAGATATTAAACTTCAATTAATTCTCCAAGTATGCATGAACGCTTCTAACTAAGAAGAACGATCTTATTTCATCATTAAAATTCAACCAGGCCATCAAGATTACGATTTTCCTGTGCTTTCTAGGTATGACCCATCTGGAGCACCCACTAAATCAAATGGTTCAGATAATGACGCGATGTCACAAGTATGAAAATTCAAAACCAAGCAAACACAATCATTGGCGCTTTTTAGAAAAGCATAATTCAGAATCATCATTTTTTCCATAAGAAATGTAGAATTTTCTCAAGCAAATATAAATATATCACCTCTCTGTCATACTTGGAGCTTGATCTGCATTATCCAAGACTTTGCTAGATTCCTCGTCAACTAAAGTTATGCTGGACATAGGATCCATTGAACAGTTCTTGAAGGAAACTTCAACACAAACAAGTAGAGGAGAGATACTTGAAATCTCAGACGAAAAGCGATAGTCCACCTTTAGGCCATTTCCATTTACTGGATCCAAGAGCACGTAGCTTTTACGTTTTATTTTGTCTTTTATATCTCCAATGGAGATTCTTGCCAAAGACTTATGGATTGGACTTGGTTCGAAAGTATTCATATTAGACAAACCAGGCTGATCATCCAACCACGAATCTAGAGCACTCTTTGACATCAGTTCTCCAAAATCAGCAGAACCAGTCTCAGAAGTATGATTTTGCACTTTGTAAGCATTGCCAGGATCTGATAACTGAATCAAAGGATCAGCGTTGTCGCCATCTTCTCTTGCGGAACCAGTTTCATAACTACTGTAGCAGCCACTGGAACTGGAACCTGTACTAGAGTGCTGAGAACTATATTGAGAAGCAGTTTCCTCATCCAACGATCCATTTACTGAGTCAACATCATCAGATTCTGCGGGATAACTAGCGGCTTGATCCCCTGATGCATTCATTTCCAGACCTTCACAGATTAAGCTACAAGGCTTTGGCAGAGGTTCATAACGTGGAGCAGCATGAAGTACTATCTGTGATAAAGACCCAGGAAGATAAATCCGATGATTACTGGATTCAGGAATCAATGGTTTTGTTTGTCCCCCAAATATGGATTTTGCAAGTATACGTGACGAGTCCATATTTTGGTGTGGATAATCTGTTTCTGCTTCTACATCTTGTGAATCTAAATAGAATTTCAGAAGTTTCCTCAGAAAACAAGCGCGGTCACGAACATCATAGTTCAAGTCACATTCAGCCAGTTCAAGCAAATAGCTTAAAATTCTTTCAAATGTCAACATGTCTTCACCTTTTGCGTGTAATAAAACCTATAGAGAAGACAATATGAACCTTTAGAATAACAGGTGCTAGTAACGTTTAAGCCCTTCACCAAACAAATCAGATCAGCAACTCAATCTTCCAGCCAGGTAGCAAAAATGAATAGAACAACCTAAAGGAAACGCTTAAGATAACAAACACATAAAAACACATTGGAATATATATATATATATATATTATATGTCCCATAAAATAATCTGAGCTGGTAAGAGATACATGACAAACAATAATAAATCTTGCAGCATGAAATAAGAATAATCTAATGTACCTTGACAGTGGTATTAAGAATCTGAAGTTTTGTTTCTAATGCTTCAGAAGTAAAACACCATGCGAGATATTTAAGGACTGTGGTTAACATCCTTGGTATCAGCTCCCCCAGAGAGTTGTATTCTCCTACCATCCAAATGATCATTGCACGAGCTGCAGGCACCTTCATTGAATCCAAACTACGAACCAACTGAATAATGACCTTTAAAATAAACAGAAATCAGTTTCACCTAAAGAGAAACAATAAGAGTGATATCATTAGAATGATGTTTAAAAGTAAAACTCCAAACATATCTCAACTTGGCATGAAAGTATCACAAATGGCATGGAATGACCGAGTAGAGGTGTCTAATTTTGTAACCAATTCTTAGCTGCATATTTTACATACTAGCATGCCTGAGGTTGAAATTGCAACGCCATCACAAAAGTGACCATTTTAATAGAAATGGGAACACATCCAATGATTTACGAATTCAAGGCAAGAACTAACTAAGAATTAATAGCTTAGAGCTTATTGATGCACAATTACTTTGACAACCAACCACTAGAAAATGTTTACATTAGGAATTCGTCAGGTCACGTCACTAGCATGCAGCGACTCAAAACTAATATCTAATGAACCAAAGCATCAAACAAACAGATATTTTTTCCCAAAACAAACTCGCATACATGCAAGTAGTCTTTATATCTTATTTATATTATACCCTTCTTCTCTATAATTTCGAGGAAAGACAAACATTCAACAGACAAGAGGAAAAGTGAACACCAAAAACAAGTGGTGAAACAACTCAACACAGAAATCAGAAAAGAAGGATACTTTCTCATGGCTGAGCGGATCTTGCATAATGATTGATTTAATAGAAAATATTGCTTGAATCAAAACATCCGCTTCTCCATCCATTGATCCAGCGTCACTAGTAAAAAATTCTGCAATGCTGGATGTAATTAGTGGGACGAAAAGGAAGCAAATTGAGAAATTAATATTCTTGGTTCCCAAAACCCACAAACCTTGTTTAGTCAAAGCCAATAGCCCTGCCAAGCACGTACTTGCCATCTTTGGAAGTCGTTTCACACAGATACCAATTGCAGCAACGGTGTCAGCAGCAAATCTCCTGTCAGGGTTGCGAATATAATCCTGGAAAACACTATAAAATATCAATATAAGTTCATGCTATTAAATCTGTGAACCTTGATGACACAGAAATGTGTTAGATACCAAAAAAAGTCCCACATGGAATGATTATAAGACAAATAGTGGGTTTATAAGCCCTTGGGTTCCCTCCCCTCAAGCCGATTTTGCAAGGGTGAGTTCTACCTAATGGGGTTGTAACAATTGGTATCAGAGCCAGTCCACCACGTCGAGGATTCAAGTCAAAAACAGTTGCATTATAGACTGGATTAAGATGCGTTGGTGAAGCAAGCGTCGAATACTAATAGCCGAGTTAAGCAGCCAAATGAGGAAAGGGCTGCCACCGGGTCAGTGTCGATAATGTAGAATGCCATTGATTTGGGCCCACGCGTGGTGGAATGTTACAAAACCACCACGTCGAGTATGGGATCGGACGTAGTATGGACTGCGGTTCTGTAACCGTTGCCTACAGATGGGGTGACCTAGGGAGGGCTGCTACCTGATAAAAGGCAGGATCCGTGAAGTCACCCAGTAGTTGCAAAGCGTGGTGGAATGTTATAAGATAAATAGTGGGTTTACAAGCCTTTGGGTTCCCTCCCCTTGCAAGCCGGTTTTGGAAGGGTGAGTTCTACCTAATGGGTTTGTAACAAAATGTTTCCAATAAAGTCATTGCGCAGATACTTATATACAAAACTAAGTTTAAACGGAAGTTAAAAAAAAAAAAAAGAAAAGGACTTGCAACGAATATATATTTAAAAAAAAAAAACCAAAAATGCACAATCATTGGTGCACCTTTGCACATAGGTTTAACTTTCAGCAAATGGAACAATTCAAAATTAGCTGAGGAATTGGGATCAACACTTTCCTTGTTTCTTATAAGTTTGATAAACTAACATTCGTATTGGTGATTTCCTCAAGTTCACCTTTTTTTTCTCAAAATAGCAGATGATCTAGTTGTCCTACTAGAGTGGTAACATCAAAAACACAAAGGACCAGACAACTGAGAACAAGCTACACAATGAAAGCATCCAAAAGGTGTACGCCGCATAATGAACAAGTTACCAAAAGCCTCTATTATAAGAAACAAAGAAACAAAAATGCACACATACATGCAAACACAAGCATATATATAAGTTCATAATTCATCCTAGGCTGTACCTATTAACAAAGGAAAGAAAAAAGAGAAGAAACTTACCTGAAACTCTTTGAATATTAATGAAAATGAAGAATCTGTAGCAATGGAAGCCAGTATATCCAGCTTCAAAGCTTTTATAGGATAGGAATCTGAAGAGCATATGAAGAAGTCTTCAAAGTAAGGAGCAAAGAGAGAAGGCATTGCTTTTGCAAACACTTGAATGTTGCAGAGGACCTGATAGAAATCAACCATTAAACAATCTTCACTATCAATATCCACCAAAAACCGACAAAAGATGATCGATAATGAAAGAGATCTTAGCATTACTGACCAAGGAAGGTGATACAGAATTGATACGGAATGGTAAGTAGAAATGTTATTAAGCACGAATTATTGAATTGGAACAACTATCGGAAGATTGAGACAAGAATCTTTCCGGACACAATTCCTACACTCAGGTTTTCGAGAGACCTGAACTCTCCAACTTCTCACAAAACAATTCTCTAACCAACTCCCCTCTATTTTCCCCTTCTATATATCCCCTTATTCTACAATAGACACCCCCCCCCCCCCCCCCCCCCCCCCCCCCCCCCCCCTCTTTTTTTTTTTTTTCAAGAGATCTTAGCATTACTGACCAAGGAAGGTACTTACCAATATAATGCAGACTAAAAGAGAAAATGTGGCATAAATCAAAACAACAATAAGG
Source organism: Morus notabilis (assembly GCF_000414095.1). Taxonomy (NCBI): domain Eukaryota; kingdom Viridiplantae; phylum Streptophyta; class Magnoliopsida; order Rosales; family Moraceae; genus Morus; species Morus notabilis. The sequence continues at coordinate 245,716 of NW_010366508.1, read as the reverse complement.
CCTTCAGGCTTCATTCTTTCTCAAATGAAGATTGCTAAAACTAGGAAAAATTAAAAATAGAGTATGCAGGCATAGAACGCGTAAGATTAGTAAAGGAAGCAACATACAACATATTAACATACCCACACCTCAATTAATTTCAAAAACTGAAAGCTAAGGAAATGATTAACTACCACATATTTTGAGGCATTAGAGGATCTTAGGACAAACAATAGTGGTTTAACAATTCGTTTAACATCCTCCCTTGGAGCCATAATCCAGTGCACCCCTGCAGCTGCTAGTAAGACTGCACTGTTGTTGCTCCATAACAATGGCGACGTACACTGCAGCAGGATCTTGACATCTTCATTACTTCTGCTAGATGTAAAATATTCCCCTTTAAATTCCGAAGGACCATTATTTGTGAAACTTGACCTAGATAAATACACATCGTGTCCTTCAATGTAGCGTTGCATGACCATCTGTGATAATTCAGACTCATAATTCCAGCCCATGTCACCATTATCTTCCACCAATGCGAACTTCATATCTGATTCTGAGCTGCACTTTTCTGATTTATTACTTTCCGTATGGTGCAAAGAAAACATAATTGATTCCCGTACAAGTCCATGCCTTGCAACTGTGTAGCGTAGAAGGCTGCCGATTAAAATTATCTGACCCCATTCTTCAACATCAGGAAGAATTTCGCATAGTCTTTGAAAGTTTCTTCCAATCAGAGGCAAATTATTTGGACAAACAGAAGCAAATGCTGCAGCTGCTGCTCCAACCACACTGGGGGAACGATCACTTAATAGTATTCCTACAATCTGCAGAAAGAGAACAAACTCAAATTATAGGAATTGAACCAAACAATTACATACACATCTAGGTGTGTGTAGCACCAAGACCCTATTATCTCGGCAGCACATACATAAAGCTTGGTTTTTGCAAGACTGCAACTTGCCGTTAAAGCTTATTATTGACAAGACAATTAGGAATTGGTGCATGACTCAAACTTCACAACAAATGTAAATATGGTTGAAGAAACTCCTGTGATAGATTACACGCATGCTTGTGTGTGTCAGAGATATGTGTGCATTTCTTGTTGAGCAATGCAAAAATGAATAAATAATCAGTTCAAACAAAAGGTAACCGTACCTCTTCAATCGCCGTTGCATTTTCCTCTAGGCGCAAATCATGCAGCTTGGGAAGAGCATTTGCTGCACATTTTCGGACGTACACAGATGGATCTCTTGCACATTTACCAACAGCAACAAGAACAATAGGCGCAATGACGTGCAATCGGATTCCCGCCATTGTTCGAAGCGCCCAGGCTCTGACCAACGGGTTTTGATCCCCAAGATCCTTCTGGAAACAATTAATCGACAACAATGCTTCATTGGGGCGCCTAAAATAGCAAAAGAAACCCCTCATGACCAACACATAAACAGATCCTACACTAAGCTTATTAACTTTACATGGAAGAGCATCTCCAATATAGTGCTGAATTAGCATGCTAATGCTGAATTTAAGTATTTGAGTTAAAAAACACTCTCCAATGCAGTGCTATATTTAATGCTAAATTGGACATATGCTATACTTGATGGAAATTTTGGCAACCAAGTATAGCATATGTTGAATTTTAGCATTGATAGCTATTGGTTGACGTCTTTACTTTTCATTTAATCACTATTGACATTGTTAAGTTTATTTTAAAATTAAAAGTTTACTTCTACAACTTTTAAAGGTCAATGATTATGAAAACAGTAGATATGGCATTTAAAAATAGCAGTATTCATTCAAACACAAAATAAAATAACACATCAAGTGTGTTTTTACACTTTTTAATGCCAAATATAGCATTATCATTAGTATTTGCAACGGAGATGATCTAAGAAACACCTTAAATAAACATACTTTCTAGTAAAACAAATGAGAAAATCATTCAAGTTCAGAAATTTCAGTGTTGAAGCATAGCATACTTTTCAGCATAATGTAACAAGTACAAGTAAACCAGCTTCTTCACTTCTAACGACTGTGACGCCACGTTTTTAACAACCTGCAAATCAATAGAGAATTCCGTTCACTTTCCCTCAATTTCCTTCTTCAATTCCTCTCGATACCAACCAAAAGAGAAAAATCGAAATCGAAATCGCGATCGAGAGAGAATACGAGAGATGAGATCGTGACCTGAGGGAAGAAATTGGAGACGTCGAAGCCCTGGGCGATGAGAGCGAGGAGGCGCTTGAGAGCCTCACACTTCTCGGAGTCGAACTTGCTGTCGAGGAGAGGAGCGATGTTGACGTCGTCGGGATCGTCGTAGAGGTGGGCGTCCGTACCGATCCGGAACACCATTGTTGAGGCCTTGCTCAGAGTCTCCGCCGTCGCGCCGAATTGCGGGAACATCTTGGCCGGCCGGCTAGGGCTCCGGAGCTCCGGTGGTGAATTTCCTCCGTCTGGTGGTATTGGTTCGAAAACAATGGAAATATGGCCAAACTAGATCGGAATACGTTGTAAGTAATTATTTAGGTAATTATTTTTCTCTCTCTTCTCTTTATTTTTTATTTTTATTTTTATTTAAGTATTATTTAGGAAAAAAATTTTGAGGGAAATTATTTAGGAAAATTAAGATCGTTATGAAATAAAGTTTTATGACAAATAACAAAATTTAACTAAATTCAAATAAAATAATAATTTTGTGTCAAATAACATTTTTCTGAAATGTGAACGGTGAAAAATATATTTCAAAATATTTTTTATAATAAGACATTTATGGTAATTAATAATTAATTGTCATAATAATAGTTATAGTAAGTACTTTAAAATAAAAGACTTACTGAAAATATTTTTTAAAAATAGAAAATTAGAGAGTAAGTAGGTCGGAATTTCAAGACCATTTTTAGACACGTTGCTAGACTTTTGATCTTAAAAATTAGTTACGAGGTTTATGTCATTGTGGGATTTTTAATGACATTGGTTGTGTTTGACAAGGTAGTTTTGTTGGAGCGGATTTGATTTTATTTAAAGGATGGAATCCTAACAGTTTGGAGGCATTTTAAGGTACTTTTCTCGAATGGTGGTTGTACTCTTTTGGGGTTTTACTCTAAACAGTGGTGAGCTATAGTGGCGTGATAGGGGCGGCACACGTGTTTTACGTTGTGTCGTTTGATTGCAACTCGCCGACTTCACTGCATGTCCCTTGAAGTATTCTTCCTACCCAATAGTCCTTTTATCGATATCAAGTGTTTTTATTAGAAAATCACACATTGATGGATCCGATTTTTATCAAGTATTTTGTATTGTGTACTACAAGATTAACTGTATTATTATTAGTGTCTGTAAAATTTTTTAGTTAAATGAAATTTTAGAATGAAAAAAAGCAGATTCCTTTTTACAGGTTTTTATGAGATTTGTTAAGATGTGTTAGTGGCTTCCTTTTTCTTTGCGAAAACTCCTTTTTAATGTAAATGCAAATGTGAATGTTATATTTGCAACTTAAATTATTTTTGTATTTTTTATTTACAGTGTTAATATAAGTGCTACTAAAATCAAGTGTTAGCATGTAAAATAAACGTTTAAACAATTTAAAAATTATAATATTGCAATGGTTTATTAAAAACTCATACATCAACCAAATGCAATTAAATATCAAATTTGTATGACAAATTAGGTGTTAAATTAATAAATTTGATACTGACTATTACATTAATATGTGCCGCATTTAACGCTAATAATGATATTTTTATTATGAAGTGATTTTTTTTTCTTTGAGATAATTAGGCTTTATGCCATAGAATCCATCGATCGGCACATGCCATAGGATTTTTTTTAATTGTTATTTTAAATGTTATCATTTCTTCATCTCTTTTTTTGTTTTTTGAAGTTTGGGCATGAAAACTTTTCTCATACATAAAAAAAATTTACTGTTACATTTTTTTCAGAAAAATAAAAGACATAAATATAAGCATAACAACAACATAATTGTTGTTACATTAATTAAGGTATTGATCAAAAAAGAAAAAAATAGAGAGAGAAAGCAAATTTTAAAGAGTATAAACAAAAAAAAAACACAGAGAGAATGAAACATAAAAAAAAAGTCCAACATTATAATAACAAAAGATCAAGATGAAATGATTATCTTTTAAAAAATAAATTATTAATAAAAAGACATAAAATTTGGGATATAATGTGTGGAGTGTCTTGAAAGAAAAAAATATATGTAATTAGTGTTCTCTTATAATAAAATTTAATTATAATTAAGTCATTGTAATCGTCCGTTTTTGTCATTTTATGTGAGGTTCTTTTTGTCATAAGGAATTGTAATTTAAAGGGAGGTGTGGAGAGTAAAATGGGTGTGTGAATAGATCCACCTAAATAAATATCTTATTTAATATCATAAAGATAATTTTACACTTAATTCAACCACCTTTCACGTTCTCTCTCTAACTCTGTCTCCCTTACTCTCATATTCTCTCCAACTCTTCGTTTAGAATGAGCATATAGCGAAATGGGGTCGGGTACACTTCCTCCACCCCCATCTCCGCTTTCACCTTTGCCTCTTACCCGCTCAGATATCCGCATATTTGAGATCGAAGTCAGGGTCGTGGAATCCCCATCAGAAAGGCTTCATCTATACCTTACCCATTTACCCAATAAGAAAAATAAAATTTTCAATATTATTAACACTTAAATAAATTGCACCAAATTAAATATAAAAATTGATCAATATAATATTGATATTTCGTGAAAACAAACCAAGGTTTCAAAAGAAAACCCAAACTCTAAAAATAACTAATCAAATCTTACAACCATATAAAGATTTAATCCAAGACCTAAATAATAAATTAAAGTCTTAAAAGTAAAACATTAAAAACAATAAGAACATTATTGTTATGATTTTTTTATCTCCTCCACGCCAACTTCATTGCTTGCTTATTCTTCTTAGGCATCATAATTCACAAAACTTGGAACCCGTTACAAGAAATGACATAAAATAATATTTCAATTCAGTTTAATTCATTACTAAATAAGCAATAAACATGAAAAATACATTATTTTTTAAGATGGTAAAATAGTAAAATACTTTTAATTTTTTTAAGACTCGTATTTTTAAGTATTATTACGATATATAATATATATTTGTATAAAAAAATATTTTTATAAATATATGTATATGTATATCGGGCCGGGGGTGGGGAGCTCTTCCTCCGCCCTCACCACGCTTTCGATTTGAGGGACAATATAAATCTCCATCCCCGCCCCTATCCCTATTTAATAACCTCCATATACGCCCTATTCAGGGTGGTACCCGCGGGTAAAATACTCATCCCTACTCTTCGTCTCTCTCCCTCCCACCTCATTTCAGAAAAAACTCTTCGTCTCTCTCTCTCAACTCGCAATTGTTGCCACCATCTTGCAAATGCCGATGCCAATACTATTGCCTTGCCAATGAGGCCACCATATTGTGTGTAGTGTGGAGGCCACTATCTCGATGCCGGAGATTGCCACCAATAGGAGATTCGTAGGCACCGAGACTATGGGAAATAAGTTCTCCCTTGGATCTCTATCACTTACAAAAGATAAGATCTCACCAACACGAGAGATTTGAATAAGTTCTCACTGGCAAATGACGACCGCTCTCGCAATTTTCATTCTCCTCCACGTGACAACGATCTTGGTTCTCTTCAGCGCGACGGTGATCTTTGTTCTCCTCTGTGCGACGCCGATCTCTCCACCATGAGATGTAATAGGATATTTATTATTTATTTAATAAAAGAATTTATTCATTACTTTATGTGCATAGATTATTAAATATTGTATGAATATTATTGAAAATTTCATGATTATTTATGTGACTTTAAATATTGTATATACGTGTTATATGTGAGAAGATAATATTTAAGGATCATAATAAAAATGATGTTCGTAATGAATTTAGTTAAACTTCATAATCTTTAATTAAAACATTACTAATACATGTCATTCTCATTTAGAGTGGAATGGTGTTATATGCACTATTAATATGACGAGATATTGAATGAGTGCATTACGCATAATGAGATTGTGTGGAACCGGGACACATACACAATATAAATTTCCATTAAGAATAGAAATTCTAATTGAGTCTATCGATGGTCGTATATAGAATGATCTTAATTTTGAGTTATTATTAGACTCATATTTATGGATTTGTTCTCTTTTATTTACTCAGTATGGATTCTGAGATGTTGAATCATATTCTTTGTATGCTGGAGACATGATGAAGCGAATAGCCGTGAATGTTAATACACGAGATAGAATCCATTCCTTATTGAGAAATAAGCAGATAAATAATTCTCTTAAGGATTGATTTGGTACTTGGACTAGTAGGAGCTCCAGTTCATGAATTTATTTTATGAATCACTGTCCATTAGAGAATCAATGGTACTCAAGGATAAATGTGTAATTAGAGAGATTAACGGATTTCACCTTGCTCTAATTATGAATTATTTATGGAGAGTTAATCTATATGTAATGACTATAACAAGTGGACACCTCACAATTTAGAAGTAAATTATATCTATAATTGCGAGAGTGCAATTTCAAGTTTATAGTGGAGTAACTTTTGGAATTAATAGAATTAATTAATGAATTAAAGAGCTTTAATTAACTATTAATTTTATTGGAGCTCAGAATTATAGGTTTGTGAGTCTCTGCGTCGTTCTTGTAATCCTACAAGACACTAAGGGCAAAATAAAAATTTTAGAATTATGAAATTCTAAATAGAACACTAAAGAATAATTAATTGAGAATTCATTATAAATTATATAATTTGATTATTTAAATTTAAATTTTGGAACACATATGTGGAGGAGTCCACATGGTGTACATGCCCAGCACAGTGGGAATCCTTTTGGAATTCAGTTGCTTGCTCTTTAAGTTATCCAATTGACTTATTTGATAAGTTGTCCAATTGAAATTTAAATTAAATTAAGTTTGACTTAAATTGAAATTTGAATTTGAGTTAAAATTGTACTGTAGGATAAAAGAAATTTTTTTCTCTTTTTCTATTTGCTATTTGCGCTAACCACAAGGAGAAATATCCCTGTGGTGGCCGGCCCCTGTGGATAAGAATGAGAGGGGATTTTGTTTCCAAAATCAATTAGAGGTGAGAGATAATTATTAAGCTTTATTTTGGAGAAAAAGTTTAAACTTCCTCTGGGAGTCTGACAGCTATTCTATAAATAGGATATTGCAGAAAATTAGAGAACACAATTTTTGCTCTCCCTAGCAGAATGTGGCCGAATTTTATAGAGTGAAGAAAGGAAAAATTTTCTCCTAATTCCACGTTGTGCATGTGTTGGTGTTCGTGGAATACTTGAGTGTTTATTTGCTAATCCCATTTTCTTTTAGGTGTGTCCACACACACGTCTTCATAGATTTAAGGAATTGACGAGGAAGATTCAAGTATTCTAAACAAGCTTAGAGCGAGGAACGTTCATGTTCAAAGAACTCAAGTTATCGACCTAATCGTTTACTAGGTAAATTTATTCATAAATTAATTTAATTAATTTATTCGTGCATAAATTAATGTAATCTATAGAGTATCTCAAAGGTTTGTCAAAATTTTTGTTCTACGCGATCCGCTAGATACAAGCTTCCGCATAGACAATCATTTTCAAAACCAACATTATGTCCCCTCGTATATGTTAATCCAAGCCTAAAACTTGTAGCAGTTTGTAAAGTGCCTTTTGTTTAACTAAATTGCTAAAATAATGATCTAAAGACGATCTAACTCACCTCTTTAATTTTGATGAGAGAAAGTGACTATAAAAATGTTATGATATCAAAGAAAAATGTATAAATTATTAGGGAATTTTTATGGTAGAAACTATTATTTTTACTTTATTAGTGGAAATTATTGTTTTAGTCATTGACTTAGTTTTCCAACGATTCTATTTGTGGTTGACACAATTCTGTGTCGCACATGATAATTTTTTAATGTGAATAAGTACAAATCATATTTTTGAAAAACTAATCGAATAGTTAAAACAACAGTTTTTATGGGCAAAATATGTTGGAGTTTCCAAATTATCATGCACACACCACATTTCTCTATACTCTATATAGGACATCAAATTTCAGCCAACAACATAAAAGCATTTTCTTTGTTACTTATACTTAGATGAGAAGACCACAATTCCCAAAAAAAAAAAGTTGTTAAAGGAATTTTGTTTTGGGAATCTTTATGGTAGGACATGTATTTTTATTAAATCGATAGAATCATTGTTTTTAATTGTTGAATTAGTTTTTAACCGGTTAAATTTGTGCGTGTTCTCATTAAAAACTTACAACAAGTAATACAGAACTATCCATACTTCATATTAGACTATTGAAAAACTAATTCAACGACTGAAACACAGTTCTTATTCGTGGAGCATAAATACATATATTAAGCTTATGAGTTTGGACCGAGCTAAAAGAATCCGTCCGAAACTTGTCATTATTGACATGAGTCCGACTCATTTTAGAGCCTGTTTGGCTCATAAATTAGAATTATTTTCGATTTACTTGTATTTTTTGTGAGAGAAAATACTGTAACGAACCATGAATTATTATTCGAATCAGAGAATGAATCATCCAAATTGGCTCATAAATTAGAATTATTTTCGATTTACTTGTATTTTTTGTGAGAAAAAATACTGTAACGAATCATGAATTATGATTCGAATCAGAGAATGAATCATCCAAGCAAACGAGCTCTTAATGTCCAAATCGGGCCAATAGGTTAGGTCCAAAACCAACTTGAATGAACCTCAATCAGTTTAGACCAAATTAAACGGACCGAAAAAAAACCGTCATTATTGAAATGGCCCGACCCACTTAATGTCCAGGTTGGGCCAATAGTTTAGGCCCAAGAACAACTTGGATGAACCTCAGTCGTGAATCAATTCCCACTCTCGATCTCCATCATCAATGCCACGGGCGTGACAGTCACGCGCCAGTTAAACCCTGTTGCAGTTTTTCAACTACCAAGTACCATGTCTGCCTCTTTGTTAAGTGAAGAATCACGCTGAACACAAAACACACTCCCCAACTCTGAGCTCCTTTTGTCGTCTTCTCCAGCTTTTTTCCCAACAGTTCCATTTCTCAATTATAACTCACTCACCCCTTTGACCACCATTTTTCACCCACACCCAAAAAAAAAAAATCCAAATTTTCCTCTTCTGAAATTCCAACACTCCACGGCCCAATTTGCTATTTCATCGCCGGATTGCGAGCTTCGATTTCCGTACGGCTATCCGGGTTGAACTTAAGCCCTCTTTCCCCAATTCTACATTTTTTAGTCGTTTTCAGTTATTGCATGTCTTTCTTTGGCTGAGCTTTTTGTTGCTACATTGTCGTTTTTGAGGTTTTCTTCTCCGTTTTTGTGCTTGTTTAGGGTTCTTGCTTTTCTATTTCGAGTTTTTTTTGCCTCAATTTAGATGAACATTTTATTTTGTTTTTGTTTTTTGTTTTTTGTTTGTTTTTTTGTTTTTTATACTTTTCTTTGCATGATGGGATTTTGGGATATTATCGTGTGATAAAGATAGACTCGGTTTTTTTGGTCGAAATAACGACTTGGTTTAATAATTGGAATATCATTCTTGTACTGGTTGCGTGAATGTTTTTGAGTCTTTTGTTTGGTTGTTTGTGATTATTATTTTTTTTCCTTTTCACTCTTTTTAGTATTTGTTGGATTAATTTGAATTTTTTGGAATGAGTGGTCTTCTGTATAAGATAATGGCTGAATTTTTTTTTTTAAGCCACATTTTGTTGAGATTGTTTGATGGTTATGAAGTTTTTTTGTTTTTTTATTTTTTATTGTTTTTATTTGTTAATTTATGAACTTAAACGCATTTCGGTTTTGTATATATATATATATATATTTATATATTGATGAAGAAACGAATTTTATTAATGGAGAAATATTACAACAAAAGTAACCCTTTGAGGACAAAAAGTTCTCAGAGAGTATAGAATACATTTCGTTTCTTGTTTCCAGAAAAAGTTCCCAGAGAGAACATAGAAAAAACCAAAACGAACTGAAAAATAACAAGACACACTAGTGACTAAAAACACTAAGGCGCTTGCTTCTGTGATATATAGTCGATGATGTTTTCTTTTTCACATTTGCATGGTAAACTTGTAAAGAGGTTTTTACTTCCCAAGCACTATGCATCAAATGGATATTTTCCCTGCAAATAGGTTTGACAACTTGCGCATATTTCAAATTTCAGATCAAATGGGAAGTTCAGTGCCCACGTCAGAAGATTCATATGAAAGTGACACTGAAATGGACGAGTCTGTGGAGGAAGCTTACAAAGAGCTAAAGAGTGGAAAACATCATGTGAAACTTTGGGATGGAACTTTTACTTGCCCATATTGCCAGAAGAAGAAAAAGCAAAACTATCTCTATAGAGATCTACTCCAACATGCTTCTGGGGTGGGAAACAGTCCTTCCGACAAGAGAAGTGCAAAACAAAAGATCACTCACTTGGCTTTGGCCAAGTTTTTGGAGAAAGATTTAGCGGGTGGAGTTGGTCCCTCGGAACCCGCAGGCGAGGAGAAAGCCCCTGCCCCTGCCCCTGCCTCTGCCCCTGCCGCTGCCCCTGCCCCTGCCGCTGCCCCGGTTGTTAGTTGTGACAATGATGACAAGTTTGTGTGGCCTTGGATAGGGATTGCGGTTAATCTTCCCATTACACAGACAGAAGATGGGCGATTTGCCGGAGGAAGTGGGTCTAAGTTTAGGGATGAGCTGATAAGCAGAGGGTTCAATCCAACTCGAGTGCGTCCTCTGTGGAATTACCGAGGTCACTCAGGAACTGCTGTCGTGGAATTCAACAAAGGCTGGCCTGGATTACATAATGCTCTGTCATTTGAGCGAGCTTATGAGGCAGATCGTCATGGGAAAAAGGATTGGTATGCCAAGAGTGATGAAAAATCTGGTATTTATGCTTGGGTTGCTCGCGCCGATGACTACAACTCAGCTACCATAGTTGGAGAACACTTGAGGAAGATTGGAGACCTTAAAAGCATTTCTGAAATTATGGAGGAAGAAGCCAGGAAGCAGGATAGACTCGTATCTAACCTTACAAGCATCATTGAGGTAAAGAACAAACATTTGGAAGAGATGGAAGTGAAGTTTAAGGAAACCTCAAATTCCATTGATGCTTTAATGGCAGAGAAAGATAGGCTCCATCAAACTTATAATGAAGGTATATCTTGGTCAGATTGTCTTTTGTACTAAATTGAAATGTGGAATCCAATCTCTTATATATTTTGGTTCATCAAGTGTCCGGCTATTCCAATTCTTGAAATGTATACGAGGTCCATCAGAAGGATAAAGTAGATTCAATTTTCTCATTTTTCAGTTGTTTTGTTTGCTATTTGTTCTACAAGGTGTTGTTGTATTTTGGTGAACTCAAGTTAAGCTGTGTAACTATTTGTATTTGTAGAGATTAGAAAGATCCAATCAAGTTCACGAGATCACCTTCAGAGGATTTTGAATGACCATGAAAAACTTAAGTCTCAATTGGAATCTCAAAAAAAGGAGCTTGAGTTGCGTGGCTCGGAGCTGGAGAAGCGTGAGGCTGTTAATGATAGTGAAAGAAAAAAGCTTGCTGAGGAGCTTGAAAAGGTTTGGCATTTTGCATTTCATGGTACTTCATACTTCAGATGATATGATGGCATGCATATCAAGGAGGTGTATATAGACTCTTTGGGGCAAAGGAATTTGATGGTGGTCAAGAATATAAAGTGCAAGATTGTTACTGAGGGTTAAGTTGAAACTAGTCTGGCTGTCCAAATATGACTAAACATTGCTAAAAGTGATAGGTGTAAACTAGAATTTATATGAATGCTCATGATGCTTCATCTTGCTTGTACGTACTTGGTGGAGGTATTTACCACTAGTTTAATCGCAAGTCATTTATATGATGAACCCCATTAAAATTTAAAAGCTGGTATATCCAATATGATATCTATGTGATTTTCTGTGCATTTTAGCAGTGTTACTTATGATGTATTTGGACTAAATCACACCACACTTCCTTGTGTTTAGGAGAGTGCATATGTTTAGTGGCTTAATATATAAACTATTAGTCGGAAGTTTAGATTTCATATTATTTTTTTCCCCTTCCCTAAAACCTAGTAAGGTTTCAAACAAACTTTGGGGCTTATTTACTGCAGTAGGTGGAGTTGCAAACTTGTCTTAATGCTGAACCCCGATGATACTGATTTTTTTGTTCTTTCAGAATGCCATCAGAAATAGTTCTCTTGAAATGGCTGCTTTGGCGCAAGAGAAGGCTGATGAAAAAGTGATGAAATTGGCAGAAGATCAGAAGGTTGTTAAGTTATTTTCAAGTATTTTATTATAACCAAGTTATTTCCTTACTAATTCCAGAGCAAATAAAATTAACATATATGGCAACCAATTTCATCCAGAGGCAAAAAGAGGAGCTCCACAATAGAATAATCCAGCTAGAAAAGAAACTGGATGCAAAGCAAGCGCTTGAACTTGAAATTGAGAGGCTAAGAGGCTCACTGAATGTTATGAAACACATGGGTGATGATGATCTAGAAGTTATTCAAAAGGTGGAGGCAATACAGAAAGAGTTGAGAGAAAAGGAAGGAGAATATGATGATTTAGAAGCTTTGAATCAAACTCTGATTATAAAGGAGCGTAAGTGCAATGATGAGCTGCAGGAGGCTCGGAAGGAATTGATCAGTGTAAGTTTCTTTTAATTTTTTTTCCTGCTATATATATATATTGTGTGTGTGCGTGTTGGCCTGCCTCATATGTAGCTTTTGATTGCTGCTAATGACTGTCTTGCGGTAGAATCTGTATTGAAAGATCTTGGAGTGTTCTTTGTTTTCTTTTGTTTGTTTGTTTGTCCTTTTTTTTTAGCTCGCAATTCTATGATTAAGTTTTGATGCACGCGTTCCCATGTTTATGGACTTAAGCTTCTTTTACTTGAAACAAAAGGTCTATATAAAGAATTTGGTGGCATAAGGAAAAGGGTGTATTGTATATTACTCCCTAAACTATACCAAATCAGCCTGCCTTTTGTGAACATTTAAGGGCTAAAATGCAAATTAATGACAGTTTTCCTTGGTTGAGTGTTTAATTTCCAAGTTCACTGACAATTTGAATACATATTGTATTAATATCTTTGTTTTTTTAATTGAACTTCATTGTTTAATCTCTTTTTTTATTAGTCATTGTAAATTCTTGTTAATTTTCGGGACCAATTACTTAAAAGGTTCAAAGATTCAGTGTTAATTTACAATTTAGGTGTAGTTTAATCCAGAGTGGAATTTACTTTGGAGAGTTTAATAGATCAATTGGAGGAACCATAATGTGGACTATGATCTTAACTAATTTTGGACTTTTAGGGCTTGAAAGAAACATCAAGTCGTGCCACAACTGGTGTCAAACGAATGGGAGAACTTGACACTCAGCCATTCCTGGAATCGATGAAGAGAAAGTATAGTGAGGAAGAAGCAGAAGATCGAGCGATGGAGCTGTGCTCGTTGTGGGATGAATATCTTAAGGACCCAGACTGGCATCCTTTCAAAGTTACCATGGTTGATGGAAAACATAAGGTTTGTTTTCTGTAATTATTTTCAAGTTTGGTTCTTCGTCCTACATTCTAGCCCTAGTTTTGCTTTGTTCTGAAACATGCATAGTTTGTGATTTTTAGAAATTTTGTAAAATAACATATTTTTCTTGTTAGTGAAACTATGATTATGCAAAACTCAACTTATATCACCAGCGCAGACATTCTCTCCTATATATGCCAAAAAAAAAAAAAAGAGTTTAGTATTATATGAACACTCCCACTAGTGTCTTAGAAGTATTTACGTTACTTCACTCTAGAAATTTGTCTTGAAGAAAAAAATTCAATCAAAAGATGTTACAAACTTTCTGAGATGCCCTCAGGAATGGTGCTTTTGTCTGGCATTGATGCTTCACATGGTTTAGTTAGTATTTTGTCTAAGTTATATTTTATTTTATTTTTGATACCCAGAAATCCCCCGGCCCACTTTGTGAGCCCGAGTTAGAAACTGGAGCCCTCCGCCAATATATATCATCTAATATCTTTTAAGGCTCCCTTTTCTTGGGCAAACAGTTCCTGTTTGCTGCGGCTACCTTGTTATGATTTTAGTCTGATATATTTTTCCAATGTCAATTTAATTAATTCAGGAAATTATAGATGATAAAGATGAAAAATTGAAAGCTTTGAAAAAGGAAATGGGTGCTGATGTTTATAACGCGGTGACAAGAGCTTTAATTGAGATAAATGAATACAACCCAAGTGGCAGATATATTACCCCTGAACTTTGGAACTGCCAAGAAGGGAGAAGGGCTACTCTAAAGGAGGGAGTTGAAGTGATACTTAACCAATGGAGAACAAAGAAACGCCTACTGGAAATGGATTGAAGGTTGATTCTGGTTCCTGGTTTTTTAAATTTATGCATGAGAGTACTTTTCCATTGCATGTATGATTCTATATTCTCTATTTAAGCGATTTAAGTTGATAACTGGTTATGTAAAACTTGGGCCGGTTAATAACTTTGCAGGACAGTGAGATACAATCCCAGGAGCTCCGTACCATGCCGGGGTCGGTATTTCCATTCTCGCACTTTCTAACATTATTGTTCAGCACCATAGGTGTCGAGCCCCACAAGACACAAGGGCATGGACCCAACAATGCAGGGCCTCTGCCCATGTCTTTTGTGTGGCACCGAAAAATATTGATTACCAGGAGATAGAAAAGAACAAAGCTGATTAGCCAATTCTATATACTATATGCTCTGTTCGCACTACAAGAGGCTTTGGTTGTCAATTATCCAGTTTGACAAAATCCTTGCATATTTTTATCATAGAATTGTTACAATTACCTATCGCGCCGGTATTTCACTTTCAGACACAAGAAACAAATCCATCAACTTTCTTTTTTATTTTTATTTTTTTGGTGGTGTTGCAGGAAATAAGTTGAGTGCCAAGATGGAATAATAATCTTTGAAGCTCGAATGGTGAAACAGAAGATGGATGGGATCACCCATGTCGTTTCTGGTCATGTACTCTTTATGTATAAGGCATCTACTCACAATTATCTCTGTGTATCGCTGGGTTTTATAACCTACGAACTTGTGATGTGTGGTTCTGGAAAACTTGCTGGGAAGAACTGCATTTGAGCTATCGTGGGTTTTAGCATTTTTAGTGATATTGACGTTCAAATTTTCAATGTGTAGGAGCGGACGTGGTTGGAAAACTTGTTTGGCCATCTAATCCATGTAACATTATAATTTCCTTGGTCCTTTTTATTTTATTTATTATTTTTTTTTTTTCCAACTGAAGTCTTGATAGGTTTTGCTTTTGTCGTTGCAATGATGATGACAAAAATGTGCCCCGTTTTGTCCTTTTCTCGTGAAATTTCACCAGAGTCCAAGGGTAAAATTCTGGTTCTGTCGAGTTTGGCTTGAGAATCGAACTAAACACTAAGAACGAGAAAACCGTTGAAATATGTACTATTAACAAAAGCATCACTAGAACGAGGAAATGCACAAAATATATGTACTAATAGCAAAATGACTAGAGTATGCATGCAGAAACACATGAGAGATCAGAGATCACTATTGTATATATTACCAAACAGACGAGTGATGACACTTGCATTCTTTCAAGATATGCCAACAATGCTTTCATTTGAACATACGTTTGAAAGCAAGATCAAATGCTAATTAACTAATTTACGATGGTAAACACGGTCTGCAGGAAGGTAAGAATCAGGAGGCCAGCGGCAGCAACGACTGAAACAAGCGCCCATGGGTGTTTGAAATAATCATGCATGAGAACTGTTCGATATCTTGGTCAGCTACGTCCACAACATTCATTCACTTTTGCGATAAGATGGACATAATAAACTTCTTTGACATAAGTGTCATTCTAAAGTTGATTGAAGAATCTCGTAGCATCATCAGTATTCAACCAGTTGTTAATGATCCCACTTTTGCAAAGTATTTCCATGTCTCCGGTAGTGTTAATGAGGTTGTCCAATAGTATGGCGTAAGAAGTAATTATTGGAGAACAATTTGGAAGACACTGCTCTAAGCAGATGAGGTTCCGAAAGAGAGATTCCGTGTTCTCATCAATGGCTAGTGGTGGAATTATGAGGACACCATCTTCAAATTTAATATCTAGATTGATGTTGATAAAGTACCTGTGAGATTATACAATGAGAGAAAATGAAACTAGGATTTCTTGGAAAAATATTATGATCAATAAACTAATAAGGTTTATATAGTATAACCATAACAGTAAATGATATCTTTTATTCTTCTCCTCAGAGGATATTCTTAGATTCAAATCTTGACAACCTCAATATAGGAGGTCTTGTCTGGTCAATGGTTGTGTGGCGTTGGACCCATAGTGGTTTGTCTGAAACTAGGCTTATCCTTTGAGTAGAAAGAGAGATTCCGTGTTTTCATCAATGACTAGTAGTTTATCATTAATAAATCTATAATTTGTTGATTAAAATTGATTAATTACTAATTAATTTTGTTAATTATTAACTAACATTGATTAATAATGAATAATCACCGAGTTTATCAGTGATATACTAAAATCAATCAGTAATTGAATAATGAGCTAATAAAAATGGTCGTTTTTGTAATTTTATAAAATTTCAATCATTTATGAAGGAAAAATATACTAAAAAAAGATTGAGGACAAGAATAAGCATCATTAGAATTTAGAACAAGGCTTGCTTGTAAAGATTGTAACATTCTATTTAGTAAAGCAGAATACATATTATAGCTAGCAAAACAAAATGTGAGGTGGAAATACAAAAATACATCAAAGATCCTAGTCAAAGGAAAACGCTTACATTACATTATATTTCTCCACAATGGTACAAATGAACATAGGCTTGAAAGCAAGATAAAATGCTACTTAATATATAATTAATTAATGATGGTAAAGACGGTCTGTAGGAAGGTAAGAATCAGAAGGACAGCAGCAGCAACGACTGAAACCAGCGCCCACGGGTGTTTGAAATAATCATGCATGAGAACTGTTGTATATCTTGGCCAACTATATTCCTTCACTTCCGCAATAAGATTGGAATAGTAAAATTGTTTGATGAAAGTGTCATCGTAAAGCTGACTGAAGGATTCCGCAGCATCATCAATAATCAACCAGTTGTCAATGATCCCACTTTTGCAAAGTATTTCCATGTCTCTGGTAGTGTTAATGAGGTTGTCTGATAGTATGGCGTAATAAGTCACTATAGGAGCACAGTTTGGTAGACACTGCTCCAAACAGATGAGGTTTCGAAAGAGTCTCCGTGTTCTCATGAATGACCAGTGGCGGAATTTCGAGGACACCGGCTTTAAATTTAATATCTAAAATGGATGTTGATTGTGTGCCTTATCCAACGCAAAATAGTTAGGAGAGAGAAGAAGGAAAGAGAAGAGAAAATGAAGTTAGATTTCTTGTTATTAATGCAATTGCTGAAAAATACCATTGTAAGTAAACTAATAATTGTAAAAAAGAGACTATTCTACTCTTATTAATAAAAGTAAGAGACAACTCTAATCTAATGTAAATAAGCTCTAATAGTACCTTTCTTGAACTTGATTCCAGCCTCCGTCAGTCTTGTAGCTGAGGGCATGGGTTTCCACTCGAAACTTCTCTCATGTAATATATACTAGAGCATAACACCAATGAGTTCCTCACCGTGTCAAAAATATGCTTGCTCTCATGTTTCCTCGAAAGCAATTGTTCAGTAACTGCGGTAATGTCAGAAAGCGGTCTTTTCGAGAAATTGAGACCAATATAACGGAAGTACCTCAGGACCAATGTCCTAAGGGGATACATCTGGTCTTCGGGATTCCAGTTCCTGGTAATGGCAAGCAAAAGCTCCAGAACCAGCCAAGGAATTTGGTTCTCTAGCAATATCAGGTCATGACTTAAAAGTTCGTTGTGAATACAGGGCCATCATCTTTTCGAAGATCCCTTTTCACATTTTTGCGGAGCAGCTCAATAAAAAGCAACCGTCAAGTACCAAAATTTTTACAAATTCATCCGCACTAATATGATCAAAAGGTTCAGCATAACAATCCCGAGCCTCTTGCTAAACCTCACTAATGGCTCCGATGAGTCCTTAAAATCGTCTTTGGATTTGTACCTGGAAAACTGGAGATGAGATCGTGCAAATACCTCAATTTGATTTTTTGTGTGGCTTTGTCATAATGGTAGGGCCCTATGGAAAATGCATTGGCTTCATGAGCTCTTGGATTATGCCTGGACAATACGTTTGGGACTTTGAAGATGCAACGTCGAAGTCACATGGTCAAGTTAGTAGAGTTCATCATGTTCTCTAGTTCATTTGCCAGTGCTTCAAACTCAATTGTAATAGGATTATCTCCTCTATCTTCTTCCATTGTTTTGATTATATGATGATATTCTCTAAGAAATCAAGGGGGGGAAAAAAAAAGAAAAGAAAAAAAAGAAAAGAAAAAAAAGAGATCAGCCAAATGTACATAAGCAAATTATTACCTAAAAATTTGGAGGGTAGCGACATAAATGGACATTCCACCAAGTGCAAAAATTCAGGAAGACAATTCACTAGTAGATCGGTTGTGCTCTAATTATAATTTAAGTCATCCAAGTGCCTAACTTCTTTGAACATCCTTATAAAGCCACTATGGTTGCTAACTTCGAACAGTAAAATTTAGGTCCTAATGTTATGCGTAAAACCACGGTACTTCCGAGGGGGAAAAAACAATGTACCGTACTGTTTTGGCTAGTTTGAATGCCAAATAATTAGGACAATATCATTCTGGTACCAGTTTAGCATTTTATCAAGGTGGTATCTCCATGTTTGGATAATCTTGTTGAGGTAACTTGTTGTTCAAAGTAACATTATTTAGATCCCATGAGTCCATTTTTTGGTACATAAAATGTACTTATGCCCTTTCAATCTATAAACTTAATAGAATAAGAAAAACATAAAATTCCCAAAAATAAAATCTAAAAAAGAACACAAACTCCTAAAAAACTTAAATTTACAAAAAAAAAAATTAAATTATCTTTTTTTATATATATATATTTGAATTGAAAGGGCAAAATAGTCAATTTACATATAAAAAAACAGATTAAAGTATAAGATATTTTTCTGAATAATAATATGTACCTTAAAATAATAATATTAGAATTATTATTATAATTATGGTATTATTTGTTAAAATGTTACAATTATATTATATTATATATATTATCTTGTAATATTATTATATATTATATTATAAAATATAATTACGTTATAATATATGATATATTATTATATAATATTAAATAAATATATATTAT
>NW_010366508.1:210188-226320 GCF_000414095.1 Morus notabilis | reverse complement strand
AATATTTTTATTATATATTATATTATAATATATAATTACTATATAATATATTTTAATTATATTATAATATTAAAGAGTAATTATAGAAAAAAATAAAAAAAGAATTTAAATGAAAACAAATGAATTTTGGCCCAAAAAATTGGGTTGGCGGGCTATGCTCAGGCACGTTTGTAGAGCGCAAAAAGAGCTTCGATTTGGTATATTATAGGCCCAGCAACGATTTATGGATCAAAAGTTATGGCCATCTTCAATTACAGTTCTCTGATTTTTTTTCCTTCGAAACTGATGAAAACAAGTGAATTTTGGCCCAAAAAATTGGGTTGGCAGGCTACGCCCTGTCAAGTTTGTAGAGCTCAAAAAGAGCTTCAATTTGCTACATTATAGGCCCAGCAACGATTTCTGGATCAAAAGTTATGGTCGTCTTCAGTCACAGTTCTCCGATTTTTTTTTCCTCTGAAACTGCTGAAAACAAGTGAATTTCAGCCCAAAAAATTGGGTTGGTGAGCTACGCCCTACCACATTTGTAGAGCTTGAAAAGAGCTTCGATTTGGTATATTATAGGCCTAGCAAAGATTTCTGGATCAAAAGTTATGGCCGTCTTCAATAACAGTTCTCCAAAATTTTTTCCTCTGAAACTAATGAAAATAAGTGAATTTTGGCCCAAAAAATTGGGTTGGGGGGCCATGCCCTGCCATGTTTGTAGAGCTCGAAAATAACTTCGATTTGGTATATTATAGGCCCAACAATGATTTCTGGATCAAAAATTAAGGCCGTCTTCAGTCACAGTTCTATGATTTTTTTCCTCCGAAATTGATGAAAACAAGTGAATTTTGGCCCAAAAAATTGAGTTGGTGGGCTACGCCCTGCCAAGTTTGTAGAGCTCAAAAAGAGCTTCAATTTGCTATATTATAGGCCCAGCAACGATTTTTGGATCAAAAGTTATGGCCGTCTTCAGTCACAGTTCTCCGATTTTTTCCTCTAAAACTGATGAAAATAAGTGACTTTTAGCCCAAAAAATTGGGTTGGTGAGCTACGCCCTACCACATTTGTAGATCTTGAAAAGAGCTTCGATTTGGTATATTATAGGCCCAACAACGATTTCTGGATCAAAAGTTATGGCCATATTCAGTCACAGTTCTCTGAAATTTTTTCCTCCGAAACTGATGAAAACAAGTGAATTTTGGCCCAAAAAATTGGGTTGGGGGACTACGCCCTGCCACATTTGTAGAGCATGAAAATAGCTTCGATTTGGAAAATTATAGGCCCAGCAACGATTTCTAGATCAAAAGTTATGGCCGTCTTCAGTCACAGTTTTCTAATTTTTTTTCCTCCGAAACTGATGAAAACAAGTGAATTTTGGCCCAAAAAATTGGGTTAGCAAGCTACACCAAGCCACATTTGTAGAACTCAAAAAGAGCTTCGATTTGGTATATTATAGGCCCAGCAACGATTTCTGGACCAAAAGTTATGGCCGTCTTCAGTCACAGTTCTCCGTAATTTTTTCCTCCGAAACTGATGAAAACAAGAGAATTTTGGCCCAAAAAATTGTGTTGGTGGGCTATGCCTTGCCATGTTTGTAGAGCTCGAAAAGAGCTTCAATTTGGTATATTATAGGCCCAGCAACGATTTCTGAATCAAAAGTTATGGCCGTCTTCAGTCACAGTTCTCCGCAATTTCTTCCTCCGAAACTGATGAAAACAAGTGAATTTTGGCCCAAAAAATTGGGTTGGTGGGCTACGCCCTGCCATATTTGTAGAGCTCAAAAACAGCTTCAATTTGGTATATTATAGGCTCAGCAATGATTTCTGGAACAAAAGTTATGGCTGTCTTAGTCACAATTCTGTGATTTTTTTCGTCCGAAACTGATGAAAATAAGTGAATTTTGGCCCAAAAAATTGGGTTGGCGGGCTATGCGCTGCGAAGTGTGTAGAGCTTGAAAGGAGCTTTGATTTGGTATTTTATAGGCCCAGCACGATTTCTGGATCAAAAGTTATGGCCGTCTTGACTCACAGTTCTCCGATTTTTTTTCGTCCGGAACTGATGAAAACAAGTGAATTTTGGCCCAAAAAATTAGGTTGGTGGGCTATGCCCTGCGATGTGTGTAGATCTTGAAAGGAGCTTCAATTTGGTATATTATAGTCCCAGCAACGATTTCTGGAGCAAAAGTTATGGCCGTTTTCAATCACAGTTCTCCGAGTTTTTTTCGTCCGAAACTGATGAAAACAAGTGAATTTTGGCCCAAAAAATTAGGTTGGTGGGCTATGCCCTGCGATGTGTGTAGATCTTGAAAGGAGCTTCAATTTGGTATATTATAGTCCCAGCAACGATTTCTGGAGCAAAAGTTATGGCCGTTTTCAGTCACAGTTCTCCGAGTTTTTTTCGTCCGAAACTATTGAAAACAAGTGAATTTTGGCCCAAAAAATTGGGTTAGCGGGCTATGCCCTGCGATGTTTGTAGAGCTTGAAAGGAGCTTCGATTTGGTATATTATATGCCCAGCAAGGATTTTTGGATCAAAAGTTATGGCCGTCTTCAGTCACAGTTCTCTGATTATTTTTCCTCCGAAACTGATGAAAACAAGTGAATTTTGGCCCAAAAAATTGGGTTGGCAGGCTACGCTATGTAACCTTTGTAGGGCTCGAAAAGAGGTTCGATTTGGTAAATTATAGGCCCAGCAACGATTTCTGGATGAAAAGTTATGGCCATCTTCAGTCACAGTTCTCCGATTTTTTTTCCTCCGAAACTAATGGAAACAAGTGAATTTTAGCCCAAAAAATTGGGTTGGCTGGCTACGCCCTACGACGTTTGTAGAGCTCGAAAAGAGCTTCGATTTGGTATATTATAGGCCCAGTAACGATTTCTGGATCAAAAGTTATGGCCGTCTTTAGTCACAGTTCTCCGATTTTTTTTCGTCCGAAACTAATGAAAACAAGTGAATTTTGGCCAAAAAAACTAGGTTGGCGGGCTACGCCATACGATGTGTGTAGAGCTTGAAAGGAGCTTTGATTTTGTATATTATAGGCCCAGCAAGGATTTCTAGATCAAAAGTTATGGCCGTCTTCAGTCACAATTCTCTGATTTTTTTTTCCTCTGAAACTGATGAAAACAAGTGAATTTTGGCCCAAAAAATTGAGTTGGCGGGCTACGCCCTGCCATGTTTGTAGAGCTCGAAAAGAGCTTCGATTTGGTATATTATAGGCCCAGCAACGATTTTTGGATGGAATTCGTTCCAAAATGATTTTATTTTTTTGTATGAAAATGAAAATGAAAACGTTTTCAATCTCAGACAGAAATCATTTTTAAAAATGCGTTTGATAGTTTTATCAAGTGATTATTTTCAGTGTAAAAAACTCTATTAATGTCTCTCTTTCTCTCTCTCTGCTCGAGAGAGGAAAACCAAAATGAAAAACGACTAAAATTCATTTTTCCTTTCTCTATCATTTTACACTAAACCAAAAAATCGTTTTCATTTCTGTTTTTTGTCTTTATTGCTCCAAACGCCATTTTGAAAACGTTTTCTTTTTTTTTTTTCTTGAAAAACATGAAAAACAAAAACATGATCAATTCTAAACACGGCCTGAATTTTTATAGTTTTTATTTTAATGTTTTTCGAATTAAGAGATATGGAGGTTTGTAGGGAAGGTCCATGCAACCTTCCTTTGCTTCATCCCTCAGCTGAACAACAATTAACTCAGCTTAATAGGCCATTCTAACACCTCTAAGATTGTTTCAGCATAATCACTACCCTGATTTACTGGAATTTCTTTCTTTATTAATATAAGTCAATCTTTCCTACTCTTTTTAATATTGATTATGATTTTTGCATTTTTTTATTATAATCTTCTATTTTCTAGGATCAGTTTTATGTCTCCAACAACTTTTTTATCTTTTGACCTTAAATATGTCTTATTTCGTCTTCTAGGCAATTAGATAAATCTTTTTGTGTTGTTCTTTAACATCACATGATTTATTATCGTTTGTTTTTTTTGCTTGTTTTTTGGATAAGAAAAGACATTATGTGGTTGGATTTCTTTCCGCCATGGATTGTATCTATTTTTAGATACTTTCCGTCTAGTAAAACAAAAAAAAGTTTGGTAACTCCTTCCAACTCTTTGATCATGTGAAACGCAATGAAAAGTAATAACAAAATTGGATTTGATACTTATGGTTTTGTCTGCTAACATTCTTATATCTCAAATGAATTGTTGTAAATGTTTTTCTAATATTAAGTTGTTTGCTTCTTGCAAATGAACTTATATGGATGCTTTTACTATGGGTTTTTGCGTGCTTTTACTATGGGTTTTTAACTCTAGGACGTTTGGTTTATGTATTCAGAATCATGATTCAGAACTATTCTCGTTTTACGTGTATTTTTTGTGAGAGAAAATACTGTAGAAAACTATGAATCATGATTCAAAATCAAGGACGAATATAAGAAACAAACGTCCCAGATCTTCAATGAATTCAGATAAGCTAAATGTTTTTCAAATATTAAGTTGTTTGCTTATTGCAAATGAACTTATATGGATGCTTTTACTGTGGGTTTTTAACTCTAAATCTTCAATGAATTAAGATAAGCTAATTTTATAAGCTAATTTTATGGAATTAATTCTTTTGTTTGCTTCTTGCAAATGAACTTATATACTTTTTGGAGTTTTTGAAGCTGGTACGCCAATAACTAAATTACCTCACAGTTGATTTGTTATCTTTCGGATGGTTTATGTAAGTGAAGCTATGGTTTTGTGTTATTTTACTTCACTCTTAAAATTAGTTATACAAATTCATAACCTCCTTTTTAAAAAGAGTATATCGGAAATGATATTATCTCAACAACCATAAAAATAGATAAATAGATGATATTATTAAAATAAAGATATATCCTAAACAGGAAGTTTAAAAATGATCATTTTGTGTAATTATTTCTAATTTTTATCATGGAGTTAGAGCTAATATACTTAAATGTTACGCCCCCAAACATGGGTTAGTGAAGTGGATGCTTGTTTGGAAATTAAACAGAGATTAAGGAAGTAATTAAACATAAGTCAAAATCAAAATAATATATATAAGAATTTCCAAACAAACTCCACTATTTTAAGAAAATTGAGTTTTTTATAAAGAGTGAGGTGCACTTTACAAACCACAATTGTTGTTAAAATCAATATTAAAAGTCAGCCTCTAGCATCCACAGGGTTTTCACTTTGTGCATACATAAATAAGTACATAAAAGTAAATAATTGACATCAACCACAGTCTAGTAGAATTTAAGGTTTGCAATCCATAGTTTATACATGCATTGAATAAATACGATAATGAAAGAAATACTTCACCACTTCCCTTCTTCTTGAATGGAATTTCTCACATATTCTGCGCTACTTCTAGTGTCGTCTGGGAGGGATTAAATTACATTTGAAACATAGAAAAGTGAGCGAAAGGCCCATTAAGATAAAATTTATAAAACTGAATAAATAAATGAAAGTACAGGCCCGAATGAATTAGTCAGAACCAAACAACCTTTTTCTGAAAGGTATATAAACTTAAATTTTAGATTACAGGCAACCAGCAAGTAATTTAATAATAAATTACTTACCACCAATGCAAGGCCTTATCACCACCGTAGTGGCCCGTCCAGGTTTCGGGTTCTGCCCCCAAAGAGACGATCTCCATATCCTGTCTAGGCCATTAGCGAGCTTACCAGTTCACAAGATATCTTATCTTAAAAAAATATTCATTAAAACTTTAAATCGGTTCATCATGAGATCAATAGCAATAATCAAGCTATTATCTTAAAATACTTTTCTTTATCAATCATGTCCTGTCTTTTAAAAACATTTATATCGGCCAAAACACTTTAAACAGGCTAACAAGGACATGGACAAGAATATCATATCTCTCGGATGTCAATCCTACGGATAACTTCACGTAGTCCTAGCTTTACTTGTCTTTGAAACTCCAAGTCCAATAGTGCCACTAACTTCGTCATCAAAACCAATGGTTTAGAGTTTAATCCTTTCCTCTAAACAATCTAGTTTAATTATATACAAGTGTATCATACTAGTGTGCCTTAACTCAAAATCAAAGTTTATAAACAATTCTTAATTCAAATCATGATTCTTTGAGAATTGGAATTCAACCAAGAAAAACAGAATGGAAACAAGGATTAATGTGGCTAATCCACTAACTTTAAGTTCCCAAATAAAGTTAGGTTGGTTCTACATCGAGTTTCGGGGTCAAAACAGGGTTTTTAGAACATCTTGGGTCGAATTTAGTGTGCACCGGTCGACCGGTGACAGAGGAGTGTAACTCCACCGGTCGCCCGGTGGAGTGGTGACTGGTCGACCGTCCCGATCGATCGGTGGGGAGCGGACTAGCCAAGAAAAATGGCCGATCCGTGAGGTCCAAGGCCAAATTCTATGTTTTTAGGTTCAATTTCAAGGTAATCTCGAAAGAAGTCAACAAAACCAGGCCCCAATCAGTAAATGGGGTTCAAAGAATCAAAAACCCTCAAATTTCATTAAGATTTCATCAAAACCTATTCAAAATCAAATATAAATCAAACTTAAATCAAAACTCATCAAAATCCAAACCAAGAACCAGATCATCAAGAGAAAGTCGAAGATCAATAGTGAGTTTTCAAATATTTGCCTTGATATTTGCTTTAGGGTTGAAAACTTCTTGGAAATCCTCATTTTTGGTTTGAATCCGGCTCAAAACGCCCAATGAGAGAGAGAGAGAGAGAGAGAGAGAGAGAGGAAAAACTTGAGAGAAAGAGAGAAATGAGAGGGAGATGAGCGAGGGAGAGAGAGAGACCGAGAGAGCTAAGAGAGAGTGAGCTGAGAGAATGAGAGGGAGAGAGAGAGAGCTGCGGGAAAGAGGAAAAATGAGAGAGAGAGAGAGAGAGAGAGAGAGAGAGAGAGAGAGTTGAGAGTGAGAACGAGAAAAAGGAGGGAAATAAGGAAAAGAAAAGAAAAGAAAAGTAAAAGGTAATTTAAAAGGGTAGTTAAAAGAAAAAGGTAGAATTGTAAATATTATAAATAAGTTAAAGTTCCTTGATTAATTAATGAAATCAAATTAGGTACACTAATAAATCACAATTAGTATAATTAAACATGTTTAATTCTTGTGGGCGTTATATTAAATCAGGGTCTGTTTCTTTTAAGGATTTTGTATGATACTTTAAATTATGGTTCTTGATTCTGCTATAATATTTTCTTTTCATAAAAAAATTGAATTTTAAAAGTCAGAATTATGAATCATGGTTTAAACATATGAATTAAACGGACCCTCAAAAGCCCAATCCATCTAATGCAAGATTCATGACTGTAAAAAGAACACAATTTTGCGATGACGCATAAAAGATAAAATAAACCCGAGTCTTACCTTATTTAAATATATAAAATAACATAAACTCATAATGACATTGGCCACCTGATCACTCAATTATTTTTTTTCTTAGAAAGATACCTTGTTTGATTGATCTTTTAATAGGCACACCTAAACCTTTAGAGAGCTCAATTTCTATTATACGCCTTCCGTAGTCAACATAATGTACGGTTTTGTACAAGAACGTTGAATTTCCTCCAATCCCTCTCTGCATCTTGGGGTGGTATAGCTGATGTTGAAAATTATGAAAAGAAGAGTAAAATGGAAGCATCAAAATTTTAATAGTTTGATAAAACTTGTCAATTATGCTTTTGTTCAGAAAGAAATTGAGATAATCGTCTCAAGATCTTGGAATAAATTGGCGAAACTTGATAATTTACAAAAGATTTGTGCTCAAAGTGAGCAGGGTCTTAAG
This sequence comes from Morus notabilis, assembly GCF_000414095.1. NCBI lineage: Eukaryota > Viridiplantae > Streptophyta > Magnoliopsida > Rosales > Moraceae > Morus > Morus notabilis. Next base: position 218,527 of record NW_010366508.1, on the reverse strand, counting down.
TTGCGTAAACAAGACCAAATTAGATCATGCACTCTTACTCTCTTAATTTTTCATTTAAGAGAGTTGAACTTTTTCATTCCAGTGGTTGCTTTCATTTTGTGCATAGTTATAATTCCTAGTTTTCTTTATTGTTTTCTTGTTTTATTTGGTTTTGTTGTTGGATACCAAATCTCTGTATTTTCTCTATTCTTAAAATTAATAAATTAGAGTGAGCCGAGGTTGATATAGGATAAGTTGCTTAGTAGATGCCAACTTAGTTGGGATGTGCTTAATTTAAATATAAGTACTTCAGAAGCTCTTTTTTTTTTTTCTTTTTTTTTCTTTTTTTTTGTGAGTACTTCATAAGCAATTTACATGTTAGACTTTCAAAAGAATTTCAGTTTCTTAAATAATTGACGGTTATAAAATGGAAGTTTGATTAATTAGAGGTAATTTCATATATATATTTACTTCTATATATGAATGTTAAAGTCTTAAAGTTTGATGGCAAGTCTTCTCTTATTTACTTGTACTTTCTATCATCTAATGGAGGTCATTATATCCTTGGCTGGAGACCAAAATTACAAGTAATAAAACAAGCAGGCTCCTAGATCGTCACTAAAACCTTGACCTTCATTTTGGCGTTACCTGCTAATATATTTTTAAATATCTTACAGAAATTACATACATATCTATTTAATTTTGCACGTGGATTATCTCTATCTGATTTTAGATTTATGTAAAGACCACTAACATGATTGACGAATTAATTGGCTAGATCTGATCAATTTCCAGATGATGCACAAAATAGTGAATGAAAAGAAAAGAAAAAAAAAAAAGAAAAAATACTATTGGGATTATCAGATGAATATTTGACACATGAAATTATACTTGCAGCAATAATTTCAGAAGCACTAAGACTAACATGTGGACATATATCAGAAAAGTCTTCTTTGAAGCCTTCGAATTAATATCCATACAAATTGTATAGGAAGATAAAGTAGCAGTGAGTGTGAGTATTAAGCTTCTTGACCCTCAACTTTCTGTTTAATTAAAGAAAACCTAAAGAGAACAAAACTAGTGACGTCTCCAAAATTAATAGAGTTTCTTGGGGAGAGCGTAGGATGATATGACTGATAATATTGAAGAGCAAATGAAGCAAAGAAGAAGCAATCCTGCTGATGCATACGATCTCTTAAAAAATGAACTTTGATAGTTGGCATAGTCATGACCAACCCATTTCTCCTTTTCTCTCGTCACGATAAATCCTGCAACAGCACCTGTGGCTAATACATTTGTTATCACCTGCATGCCCGTAAAGTTGTACTGTTTGATAAAAATGTCATGACGATCTAAAAATACAAATCATTTACAATAACAGGTACTTGTGGAATGACAGAAAGAATCATACACTATGTTTCTCTCTATCAAGATTTTTCCATTGAGTTCTCTCTCTCTCTCTCTCTCTCTCTCTCTCGGTGAAATTAGAAGGGTTTTGGAGGATTCTCTCTCTCTGTTTTTTTTTTTTTTTTTTTTTTTTGAATTATAGTAGATCCAATTATTTCCTGTAGCTACTAGCTAGAGACACGTTTATATATGGTATTTTTGGTTACTTTTATCTTCATTGGTCCAGTTTTTTTCTATCTTCGCTTTGATGTTTTTTTTTTTGCCCTTGGTTGTTTCTTAATTATGAATTTATCATTATGCATTTTCCTGAGATGTTAATCTAGTAAGCTCTGATACTAGTTAACTTCTCCTATCATTAAAAAAGAATCGTGTTCTCCACAAAAATAAAATAAAATAAAAGATGTTGTGTATAATATCCTACATAAAAATTTGCTCAGTGATTTTGATTGGTTGAAAAATCAGAATATACCTTATCTCCTAAGAAGTCAAGTAGGGAGTTAACGATCGGATGATTTCCTTTCTTCATGCACCGAATGGTGAAGACAGTTTGCAGTATTTGATAAACAATTCCAAGGATAGTTGTAGCAAGCATGTACCTGTATTGAATTTCAAAGAAATACAATTAAGAACTGAAATCAAACTGACTAAAACGCAGAATGCATTAATATTGTTTGTAGGAAGCAAAAAACAACCATCATGGCTATGAGTAATAGAACATGGGATTTTTTTTTTTTCAGTGTTTGTTAGCTTACTTAAATCCAAGGACGTCGTAAAAGTGAAGTTTTTTGGTGTAATTTGGATCATATCGTAATGGCAACACATTGCTGATAAGGATTACAAATGAGATTAACAGTAAAACAGTTGTAGTAATCCTCAATGCAATAGTAGCGATATGCATTTTCCTTGACCAAAACTTTTGTTCCATATCTGATCTTTCCATCTCTACTTAATTATGAGTCTTATGTATGCAACAAAATGAGCGATTTGGATATCTTTATATAGCTACGTACAAGGGGAAAAAAATTACTTTTGAGTTTCTTGGTCACACCTAGTATCCCAATTCCCAACATTTGTTGGCTGAATTTTCTATCCTCCACAAAATTACATGAAAAAAATGACAACAGATAACAAACATGTTTTTAGTTTCTATATAGTATCCGCATAAAATTTACCGCAGGAATTGACAAGGAAAAACGACAGCAATTTCATCGTAATGAACGAACATGGCATTTCAATGGCTATACATAATATACCTTATGTTTATATGATTCCATTTGCTTCATTAAACCAATATGATTTGTAGAATGGATTCCTCCACCGGCCCAATTTTGTCTCCTTGCCCGACAATTGAGCCCCTAGTACTTAAGCTTTGTCTTTTTTGTCTTTGCTTCTAAACGCTTCCAACAAATCCAGGTTGGAGATTGAATAAGGTACTATAAGATTCTTGATGATATATAAAAAAGGAGGAATATAATATGTTGTAATCAATTTAGTAAAATGACCACACAGGTCCTAGGTTACGTAGGGTTTTTATATATTGATTGTTGTACAAAGAATAAAATAAGAATATTCTCCTAGGAAGGGATAAGAACCTTCATTGCCAGATGATGAATCTTTGGCAGTGTATGCACGAATACAAAAATTCTTAAAACAAACAATTGCTAGGTCCCACTTGTCTGTGTTTGCTGAGTGTGCTGCCAGGTGTCATTATTCTCAACAGGACCTCTCATACGAAGCTGCGGTGAAGGCAACTGACAGACTACCTCCTTAAAAAGGTCTGGAGTTTACAATATTGCCATTATAATATAATCATAATTCCAAGTTTACCCCTTACTTAATAACCTCTTAGACTGGATTCTTTTCTTTTCTTTTTCTTTATTTATTTAAAGCTGTATGTACCTGTATGACCTACAATATATAGTTGCTGAAAAGTAACTATTCATTTTAGTATTATTCCTCACATCAGTATTAATTAAAAAAATGATAGTTTGTGTTTGTACATTATTCTTATTATTGTGTTAAATTGAAGGACTATTAATTTTATTATTCTTTATAAAAAAATATAATTAAAAAAACATTCATATAACATATCACAAAGTCTAGTAAAAAGATTATTTAGTTGTTTATTATAAAATTATAAAACAATATGTCTCTTTCTATTTTGGTCATTTTTTGAGTCTACATCAATTTAGAATTATCATTTACTAAACTCTTAAACACAACCTTTTAAAGTTACAACACATTTTAGAAATAAAATTTACCAAACGTTTCATATCACAACTAATTATTAGCCCTGCATAACTAACAATAATTATTCTAAAAGCACATCAATCTTAAAAGGGCCCTCAGTTTTTTCTTTAACATGTCAAACCTTGTGGTTGATAGAGGCATAGTTAGAATATCAGCAGGTTGGTCTTTTGTGGGAATATATCTGACCTCCAATTCTTTGTTGGCTATTTGATCTATGATGTCATACACACGATCTATTTCTATGTGTTTGGTTTTGGAGTGGAAGAAAACAGGATTGAAAGCCATACGCTTAGTATTAGTATTATCACACCAGAGTATGGGATAGCTGGTTCAAAGCCATGTTCAAGGAGAAGCGATTAGGCTATTTCGGTTGTTGCTTGAGCTAGAGCCCGATATTTTGACTCTGCAGTGGATCTCGATACTGATCTTTGCTTCGTTCAGCACTAGGTTATCAGCTTTTTACCAAGGGAAATGCAGAAACTAAAATTGGATTTTCTATCATCAACTGCGGCATAGTCAGCATCAGCAAAACCTTCTAATTTTAACTCAAGAGGCAGGTGAAAAGTAAAGGCTATAGTGTTTAGTTTGCTGCAGATACCAAAGAATGCGCTTGCATGCTTTCCAATGATTTTTTGTTGGAGCCTTTAAGAATTGGCTCAACTTGTTTACTGAAAATGCTATTTCTGACCTAGAGAGTGAGATATTGCAACATATGCTTCGGTATAAACTTGGTTGAGCAAAGGGGACTATCTTCTAGGAAAAGTTTAACTCGTTGACACATGGGCATAGGACATCCTTTGAAATTTTCCATATTTACTTCAACAAATCTGCAATGTATTTCTTTTGAGAAACAAACAATAATCTCTACTTCTGATTACCTCAAAACCCAAAAGTAACTGACCCAGCCAAGAGATTTGAGTGAAAACTGACAGTTTAGAACTAGCACAAGTTTTTGGAGATGCTGGGAGTCATTTCCTGGACTAGTAAAAGTGCAGTAGTTTTACCATATTTGTAAAGGAACAATGAGGTGTCAGACTTGGCTTCTTGAAAACAAGAGTTACTAGTGTGATAAGTGCACAAAAATGCACTTAAAATACTGCTAATTATTGAATAAATGCTAGATTATTTATGCTTTAATTAAATCTTTTCATGATTTTTATTCAAAATATTTTTATTAGAAACTATCTAATTTTTAATTAATTATATGCAGATTAAAAAGTAGTATTAGAAGCCATGCAATCCAACTTATCTGATTGGGTGAAACACAAAACTCGAGTGTGGTGCGCTGAAGGATGAAGGAAATGTTGGGGCCTACAAACATGGTCTGTGCTTCGACGAGCGGCTTAGCTTGCTGAGCCGGCGGGCAGAGGTTGGCTCGGATTAGGCTTAATTTGTGGCAGCTCGCTTGGGCTTGTGATTTGGATTTTTTTGGCTTAAATATGGAGAGCCAAATTACCAGCTCTAATGGTTTGACTTTTGATGAGGGTGCATATATCAGAATAAGAGAAGTCAACTTGGAATATAATGATACAATTCTTATTGGAAGTTTTCAAGTGACCTACGACTTAAATGATATATCATTTATAGCACTAAAGCATATAAGTACTTTAATAGGAGCTTCACACCTGTGAAGGTTAGTTTCTTTTCAGTTTCTTTTATGGTATTACCTATGATGTCTTTGTAAAAGCATTCTTTAATATGAGCTTATATATATTTACAAGACATGAATCTATTAAATATACACATATATATGTAATATACACACACTTACATTCATATATATTTGAATTTGTTTACCAAAAAATTGGAATATGAGCAATTAGCATGGATCTATTACATATTTCAAACCAAAATCTGGATTGCAAAACACTCTCTAACACATTAAGAGTAATTAATTGAATATTATAATATGTCTTTATATTATTACTTAAAAATTATTTATTTTTAGTTATAAATACTTTCCATATGTAGATATAATACTAATTTAATTTATTTATATTTTGATTTCCTTTAAAATACAGATTTCTCTAGATTTCTTAAATGAGTGTATAGTCAAAGTGAGTATGTACACTAATAAAGTGCATTATACAGTAGTACGCTCTTAAACATTTAAGACCAATAAGAAAACCTATGGACCATATGATGTTACAAGTGGCACGCCTTTTAATCTCCCATTCAAAATGACTTAATTGTTAAATTTAAAGGATCTATCTTTGATTGGCTAGACTACTTTGGGTTTCACTTATCATTTTAAGATTATAAGTAATCAATGAAAATAATGATGCTACTGAGATGAATCTTCACTTTCTACTTATAAATAAGTTCAAATCACAAAGTATATATGTAATGGTAATACTTTATATTGGTTTTGCCATATATACAAGGAACGATTTAAGTTGTATCTGTGATATGTGAAATAAAGCTCAATATAATGAGTATATTGGTCTTGTATATGACTTCTTGAATTTTCTATTTACCCTATTTTCTTTATGTTCTAGAATAATTATTCACATATTAATTCACTTATTCATTAAATATAGAAAGAGATTAGTGTGATGGTTCGAACACCCAACTCGTGAACTCGATTTTAGGAAAAATATATGAAGATGTAAGAAATGTATATGAGAAGAGTACTTCTTGTTTCATCCCAAGATATATTATTTCATCAGGTAAGTCATCAACATGAGAAAAAATGGATGATTTATCAAACTTTTAGTTTTGGCTTTTAAGGAAAGGACCAACTTGATGGAATTTTTATAGCAAACAATTAAAATGACTAGGAAAAAGATCACGATGACGTGGTATATAGAATATCCAAAACATCAAGTAACATGCATCCTACCAAAATGATATATTTAGATATTATTTACTTGACATCTTTGTAAACAATGATAAAGCATTGGAGTATTGTTTTGTGGTTAGAAAAACATTGTAAATTCAAAGTGGTTGATTTTATAATCATACTAAGTTTTTTTGTTTATTCAAAACTTATGCTTTGAATTTCGTTCAATAAAAAAATTACGTAATTGGATATAAAATATGTGCAAATATTGTAATGCCGATTAATATTAACCAGTAGTGAAAATTTTCAAATAATATCAATTAAACATGATTTAGCAAAAATTTAAATCTTATTACATTCTAATTCCTCAAAATTATGGCATAGTTTTATAAGAAACACCATTGTAAGACAATGGAGCTACCATCCCGCTTTCTTACTTATCATACGTGACGACATAATTCACCTCATAAATAGACTACTAATGTATACTCATTTTGGAATCGTGTTCCCCATTTCTAAATCGCATATTGGTAGATACATAATCACATCATAACAATTCATAAAATTTCAAAAAGTTGATAGGAGAGGCATGTTGTCTAAAAAATACAGGTTAGTAACAATTAATAAAAATTTAGTTTCTAGATAACTCCTGAAATTTACTAACATAACAGTTCAATTGAACAGTTATAACATTTGCAAATAGAGAGAAGTAAGAAAGAAAAAAACACAAATTTGCTGGAAAATGTAAGGAAAGCTCAACAAACATATATACGCAAAGCCATACAAACATACAATTAATGAAAAACCATTAAAGACATATTTGATGCACCGTATTGCATTGTATTGTATAATGTTCATACAATGTGATGTTTTTTTATGTCATTTTAACATATATTATTACAATATACTCTGTTTGTTTATTATCTTATTGTGTCGTATTAAGTATTGAATTTTTAAAAAGAAAAGGTTTAAGAGCTGACCTCGATCTAGTTCCACTCCAGCCTCGTCATGACAAAACACCAGAAGAGGGATCTGGGGCAAGGAGCAAGGTCAGAATTCAAAGTCGGTTTACATTCAGTTGTGGGGTTGGATACAGGGGCTTGGACTTGACCAGGGGTCTGGATTTGGGACCAAGGTTAGTGTCGGGATCATGATATGGGATCATCCGATCTTGGTCAGGTTATTAAATTATATTATTTATAAATTTACCAAACATTCCATAAAGCTTGTATTTTCTGCCTTCCCTCTTATTCTTACTCCTCAATTTTTTTTTTAAATGCACAAATTGTACTTTTGCAATCATATAGTAACTACTTATTGTTGGTTTCTCAAACTGGATTTTCAAAAAAAATTGTGCAGAAACGTGGTATCGATCGAATCACATAAATCAAAATTTAATGCGATCATTATTTCATGTTAATTTAACTACAAAGATAATAAAGAAAAGAATGAGGATTTGACCGTTGTTCGATTATGACGTAAATCTTGAACTCCTCCAACACCGTCTTGACCTCTTCAATTCCAAGAACACCACGATTCTTTCTCAACGTATCTCCGGATTAACGTGAACTCGAACGTGTGGGCGTTCTAATGGGTTTCTCAACACATGAGATGGATGAATAGGGAGGCCACCTATAGTTATCACTCACTTTTCTCAAAAGTATGTGATCGCACTCTGGAAATTTTCCTTTTTGGTTTTTCTTTTTGTTCTCCCGTTTTTTTTTTTCACCCTTTCTCTCCTCTGAAAAAAATTAATCCACGCTAAGGATTAAAAACCTTCACTCCGAGAAACCCAATCCTCTATGTCTGTGACCTTTTCCTCATAGGGAGGAAATGTGCAACAGCACGTTTTCTCCACTTCCTTAAATTTTTTTTTTTGAGGAAATGTGCACATGCACGTTTCCTTTCTTATATATATATA
>NW_010366508.1:202789-209390 GCF_000414095.1 Morus notabilis | reverse complement strand
AAGTTTAGATTATTTTATTTCAAACATTATCCTCTGCATATAACAATTATATACAATGTTTAAAGTTACATAAAAAAAATAATCTAGAGATTTTGATATTTATAAAACATCACATGTATGCAAAATAATATAGAAAAATTGCTCATTTCATTGATAATCAGCAAAATATTTACATCTTATTTGATTTATGGGCATATATCCCAACAATCTCCCACTTGCCCTAAAGCAAATGAGGCATGTCTCTAAGTCCCATATTTTCAAGATGTCTCTCAAAACTCCCAGCTAGTAATGTTTTGGTAAATGGATCAGCTATGTTGTTCACGGATGCGATCTTTTCAACTGAAACGTCTCCTCTAGAAACAATCTCTCTGACCAAGTGGAATTTTCGCTCTATATGCTTTGCTTTGCGGTGGTTCCTGGGCTCCTTGGCATTGGCCACTGCTCCACTGTTGTCACAATAGAGTATGATAGGCTCATGCATATTTGGAACAACTTCCAATTCCTTTAGAAATTCACGAAGCCAGACAGCTTCCTTAGCTGCTTCACAAGCCGCTATATACTTAGCCTCCATGGTTGAGTCAGCAATACAAGATTGCTTGATACTCGTCCATATGATGGCTCAATTTCCCAAAGTGAACATTGCCCCCGAGGTGGACTTGCGAGAGTCCCTATCCGACTGAAAATCAGAATCAGTATATCCAATAGGAATCAAATCCCTACCAAAGTATACAAGCATATGGTTTCTCGTCCTCCTCAAATATTTGAGTATGTGTTTGACTGCAACCCAATGATCTAATCCTGAGTTTGACTGGTATCTGCTAACCAACCCTACTGCATAGCATATGTCAGGTCTAGTACATAGCATTGCATACATCAGGCTACCAACTGCCGATGCAGAGGGAACTCGTCTTATATCCTCATCCTCTTGAGGTGTCTTTGGACACTGCTCCTTAGAGAGATAAACTCCATGTCGAGAAGGCAAATTTCCTTTCTTGGAGCTTTGCATCGAAAACTTGACAAGCACCTTGTCAATATACGATGCCTGAGACAATGCCAAAAGTCTGTTCTTGCGATCCCGGATAATTTGGATCCCAAGAATATAGTTGGCTTCTCCCAAATCCTTCATTTGGAATTGACTGGCTAGCCAGTGCTAGCAAGTTTTTCACTTTGGATAACGATTCTTCATCATTCCCAATGAGCAAAATGTCATCTACGTAAAGAACCAAGAAGACCACTTTATCTCCTTGAATTTGCTTATAGACACAAGGTTCACCAAGATTTTGTTCAAAGCCATAAGATTTTATAGCTTTGTTAAATCTGATGCTCCAAGATCTAGATGCTTGCTTTAGTCCATAAATGGACCTCTGCAATTTGCAGACTTTCTGCTCTTGGCCTTCTACCACGAAACCCTCTGGTTGGACCATATGAATGGTCTCTTCAAGATGGCCGTTCAGAAATGTCGTCTTGACATCCATTTGCCATATCTCATAGTCATAATGAGCAGCAATGGATAAGAGTATGCGGATGGATTTTAGCATGGCTACAGGGGAAAAAGTATCCTCATAGTCTACTCCTTCCTTTTAGGTAAAACCCTTTGCAACCAATCTTGCTTTGAACGTTTCAACTTTTCCATCAGCTCCTCTCTTTCTCTTACAGATCCATTTGCAACCAATAGGCTTAACGCCTACTGGTAGGTCTACAAGCTCCCAGACAGAATTGGAGTACATAGACTCCATTTTAAGTTTCATGGCTTCTTGCCATTTTTCTTGATCAATATCATCCATTGCCACCCTGTATGACAATGGATCATCTTCACTGCCATCAGTGACTGCAACATTTGCTTCTCTATTTTCACGATAGCGGGTTGGCAATCTCATTTCCCTCCCACTGCGTCGTGGTGGCGGTGGTGTTTGATCATGTTCAATGGTCTCCCTTCTTTGTCGTCCAACAACTGTTGTTGGCATGGGGCTAATCTGATCAGCCATCAACTCTTCCAGAACTATCTTGCTTCTGGGCTTGAAATGTGCCATATAGTTATGCTCAAGAAACGTAGCGTTTGTCAATACAAGCACTTTGTTATCCTGAGGACTATAAAACATACCTCCTATTGTTCCTTTTGGATAGCCCACAAATATGCAGACTTTCGAGCGAGGTTCCAACTTCCCAGTCTTTCCCTTCAACACATGTGCTGGGCACCCCTATATGTGAATGTGTCTCAAACTAGGTTTGCGACTATTCCACAACTCTAGGGGTGTTATGGGGATTGACTTAGATGGAACTAAGTTCAGAATGTATACTGATGTTTGTAATGCATATCCCCAAAAAGAAGTGGGTAAAGAAGAATAACTTAACATTGATCTCATCATGTCAAGTAAGGTACGGTTTCTTCTTTCAGCTACACCATTTTGTTTTGGTGTGCTAGGTGCAGTGAGCTGACATATTATTCCAATTTCAATCAAATGGTCTTTGAATTCATAATCCAAGTATTCTCCTTCTCGATCCGATCGAAGTGTTTTGATCGATTTGCCTAGTTGCTTTTCAGCTTTGACACGAAATTCTTTGAACTTTTCAAAGGTTTCAGATTTCTTTTGCATCAGGTATGCATATCCGAATCTCGAATGATCATCAATAAATGTGATGAAATATTCATAGCCTCCCCTCGCTTTGACATTCAAAGGACCACATACATCGGTATGTATGATTTCGAGGGGTGTCTTTGCTCTTTCACCCTTTGCTGAAAATGGCATCTTGGTCATTTTTCCTTCTAGACAGGATTCACAAACCGGTAGAGTGCCAACCTTTAGCTCTCTCAAAGGACCATCCTTTGCTAGTCCTTCAATCCTATCTATGTTTATATGACCTAGCCTTAGATGCCACAAGTATGTTTCATTTTCGTTAGAAACCATTCTTCTTTTAGGGGTTGGTGCAGCAACTTTGAACATTTCGGTTTGTAGCATTTCGTTGAATATGGGTTTAACAAAGTAAAGACCATCATCAACAAAACCAGAACAAATATGAATTCCATTCTTAGATAAAGATACAGAGTCAAAAACAAAAGAAACTGAAGCAAATTGTTCATGCAATCTAGAAACCGAAAGCAAATTCCGTTTGAAATTTGGAATAAAATAAACATTGTCTAACAATAAATATTTATCATTTGCAAAAGACAGTCGCACTGTCCCTACTGCCGTCGCTGAGATCCTTTCCCCATTGCCCACTCTCATATGGAAAGATCCCTCTTCAAGATCCCTGGACGTTTCCAGCATCTGTAAAGAAGTACAAACATGATTAAATGCCCCTGAATCAACTATCCAGGTAGAGAAGTCATTCTCAACTAAACATGTTTCCATGACCAGTAAATCTGATTTACCTTGCTTCTTCACTTTCAGCTCATCGAGGTACTTTTTGCAGTTCCTCTTCCAATGGCCATCCTGGTTGCAGTGGAAACACTTTCCCTTAGACTTTGGAGCAGCCTTGTTCTGCTTGTTCTTCTGGATCTTCTTCTTCCATTTGCCCTTATTGTTCCCTTGATTCTTCTTCTTCTTATTCTTTGATGAAGAAGGCCTCACCTCAGCTGCGTTGGCTTCAACAGCGTTTGCCTTGCCTCCCTTATCACCTATAAGGGACTCAAATTGTTGCAGCTCATTCAGGAGCTCAATTAAGTTATCATTCTTTTGGTTCATCAGATAACTTGTCCTGAATGGAAAGAAATCAGGAGAAAGTGTCTCTAGTATCATGCCAACCTGGGTCTTCTCATCAATCTGAGACCCATTAATTTTAGCCTCATTAAGATGATTAATCATCTTAAGCACATGCTCATGTACAGAAGAACCAGTCTTCATACGGCCGTTCATAACGGCTTTGACAGCAGCGTGCCAGGCTGAATTAGATGGACGTCCAAACATCCTCTGAAGAGTGTCCATGATCTCTCTAGAAGTCGTAAGGCCTTCGTGCTGAGTTCTCAGCACTTCATTCATTGCTGCTAATATGTAACAACAGGCCTTGTTGTTGGCGTTGATCCAACGATCATATCGCTCGGTCAAAGCCCTGGCGGCATTGGCTGGAGGCACTGGAGGACAATCCTCCTTAAGGACAAAATGGTAGTTTTCACAGATCAAGAGGATATTCATGTTGCTTTTCCATTTCACAAAGTTTTCACCATTCAAAATTTGGGAAACGAGAAGTACGAAAATATGATTTGACATTTTTGCTGAAAATAAGGAATTTAACTCAATCAACATTTTACATAAATATCACTACTGAATTTAAGGTATATAAATATGATGCATGAATGCACATGTTAAATACACAAATACATGTTTAATTGCCTAAGGAATTTTAATCACCACAATTAAGTGCCGCCGTAGGGTAGGTCAAATAATTGCTAATTAAAATGAGACTATCTCAATTAATAAATACTATCTGAAATATCTCATACTTCTAATATTTATTAATTTCCTTTTATTTAGGTCAAGAAAATAATTAACCAATTTAATTATCCCTTTATGAGTGTAACCCACCGCTTCAGATCTTTTAGACTTAACTTAGAAGTTGCCGCCGGAGGGGAGGTCAATTCTAAAATACATCTTAGAGATCCTATCTCTTTGGAAGTCAACCTTGTTATTATAAGTAATGAATACCCTCCGTAGGGAGGATGAAATCAAAGCGTCTCGGGGCCTCATTAATTACTCATGGTGTTGTACTAACAGTGGAGACCTATGGATTATATTGTCATATTACCCGCTCCCACTCATTATTTACAAATAGTGTATTTATTTTATAAAACAACTCTTGCTTTATACTTCTCAGTGAATTTAAACAATTTAAGTCACTAAGATCCAAATAATTTTAAACAACTTTAAAATTATATTAAGTCATTTGTGAATTTTAAAACTTAACATTTAAATTTATAAATTTCACATTTGACTTATATAAATTTTTTTTTGCAAGAACCATTTGCTAATTAATTTATTTAAATTTAATCTCATTAAATTTAACAACTTTAAATTTAATCTTATTAAATTTAATAACTTTAAATTTTAATCTCATTAAACTCAACAATTTGGCGCATTTAATTAATTTAATTTACTAAAACAATTTTAGAATTAAAACATATAATTAATGCGTATGATGCATGTCATACATATAAACTAGGTAGGCACTTTTATCCTAGATGGCATGTTAGATGCATGACAATACAATTATTATCAAACATAAAAAAGAAATAAATAACATGTAAGCGAAATGGAAAAACTTGGGCGGGTTCCATGGACCTAAGAATTACAACCCCAAAATAATAATAAAAATAAAATTACATCAAAAATAGGTCTTCTTGTAATTCTCCATCTTCAAATATTCTCCATCTTGATGTCTCCTTTCTACTGGATAAAAGAAAATTTGGTTTTTGGGCCCCTTTTTAGGATCTGGGTTGGCTGGAAAAGCCAGCCCAGAACTTATTAGTCTCTGCCTCATTACTGAGGCAGAGCAGGCCTATTTATGGGCCTAGGCCTTTGCACCTTATGGTGCAAAGGCCATCATCCGTGACTGCACCTTAAGGTACAGTCCCTTGTAGCAGCTTCAATACTGTTGCATATCTGCCATGGTTGACCTTCGGCCATGGCAGCCGCCGTTCGCCCGTGACTGTCGCCGGAGACTGTCACCGGCGACCGTACGGTCACCGGAAAACTGTTTTTTTTTTTTTTTTAGTTTGGAACTTTTCGAAAAAACAAATAGTTGAAACTCTTCCATGATGATCCTCTTACATTAGGAGAATAATAAATTACATATTGATTCCTATTTTACAATTGATCTAATCAATATAAAATAGCAAAAACTAATTCCATGGAACCGGAAAAATTTACGACAAATCCAATCGCATAAAACATAACCATCACACAATAATTATACATCATATGCAAAAATGCCCACCCTTTAAACATCTAAGAGTTATCACATAATTTAAACGTTAAATTAGCATGAAATAAAGACCGCTCTGATACCAATTGTTGGTTTCTCAAACCGGATTTTCAAAAAAAATTGTGCGGAAGCGTGGTATCGATCGAATCACATAAATCAAAATTTAATGCGATCATTATTTCATGTTAATTTAACTACAAAGATATTAAAGAAAGGAATGAGGATTTGACCATCATTCGATTAGGACATAAATCTTGAACTCCTCCAACACCGTCTTGACCTCTTCAAATCCAAGAACACCACGATTCTTTCTCAACGTATCTCTGGATTAACGTGAACTCGAACGTGTGGACATTCTAATGGGTTTCTCAACACATGAGAGGGATGAATAGGAAGGCCACCTATAGTTATCACTCACTTTTCTCAAAAGTATGTGATCGCACTATGAAAATTTTCCTTTTTGGTTTTTCTTTTTGTTCTCTTGTTTTTTTTTTCACCCTTTCTCTCCTCTGGAAAAATTTAATCCACGCTAAGGATTAAAAACCTTCACTCTGAGTTACCCAATCCTCTATGTCTGTGACCTTTTCCTCATAGGGAGGAAACGTGCAACAGCACGTTTCCCCCACTTCCTTAATTTTTTTTTTTTGAGGAAATGTGCACATGCACGTTTCCTTTCTAATATATA
>NW_010366508.1:177610-202547 GCF_000414095.1 Morus notabilis | reverse complement strand
TCCACTATAAATTTGGAATTGCACTCTTAAAATAATAAAAATAATTATGTTCACGGAATTTGTGTTGTCCATTGATATAGTCACTACATACGAATTAATCCTCCATAAACGGTTCATAATTAAAGCTAGGTATTTTCTGTTAACCTCTTTAATTATATCTTTCTTCATAAGTACCATTGATCCTCTAATGAATAATATATTTTATGATCCAATCATAAAATTGAGCACTCTTATTATTCAAGTCCCGAATCAACACTTATGGGAACTGTCCATCTACTTCATTATGAAGGAATGGATTTCATCTTGTAAATTAATATTCCCGGCTATTTATTTTACTATGCTCCCAATATACCAAGACTTTGACACTATTCACATGTGTCATTACTCAATATGTCAAAGAACATAGTATCATAAATAGGAGTTTATTAATTTCTCAGAACTAAGATTAATACATAGATGACCATCATTGATTAACATTGAATACTCTATTTAATAACGGAATTTATTAGAGATTCATAATTAATCGCGTTCCGGTCCTATGTAATCATATTACATAAAATGCTTTCATTCCAATAATCTCATTATTAACAATCTAGGATAAGATTGTTTCATTCAGAATGTAATGAACCGCATTAGTAATTTTAAATTAAAGATCCCAACTTTAATTTATAATTACGGACAAGTTTAGATTATTTTATTTCAAACATTATCCTCTGCATATAACAATTATATACAATGTTTAAAGTTACATAAAAAAATAATCTAGGGATTTTGATATTTATAAAACATCACATGTATGCAAAATAATATTGAAAAATTCCTCATTTCATTGATAATCAGCAAAATATTTACATCTTATTTGATTTATGGGCATATATCCCAACACTTATAACTATAAATTGTAGCTCTCACATTAAAAGCGAACCATTATAAATTCGTGTGTTATTTTCTCTTTTACTATTTTCTACTCTTTACAACTCTCTCGTTCATGCATTAGGTTGACTAACCGAGCATTTGATATGACTCTTAACTTGGGCATGGACACCTTATACAAATTAACGATTTAATTTATCGTCTACAGTTTAGCGTCCACTGTAATGCCCGTGGCTGATATTTTGAATGTCAACAATCATCATACTATAGACTCCTTAAGTGAGCCACCTGTCATGGACCTTTTCTTCTTACAAGGTAACCATGAGGCGTTAGCACTTCCGAGCTATGCTAACAAGCTTAACTTCACGCAAACGCAAGGCTAACAAATTGAAAGTAGAGAAACGAGAGTAGGAACATATGAGAAAAGGAGAAAAGTGAAAAGAGCTTCACTAAGTATGGTAAACCTTTACAATAGTTTTCACTCCAATATTCTTGGTTGGTTCCCACAAATGAAGGGACCACCCATATTTATAGGCCAAAGGGACTCTCCCATGAACATTCTAGAATGCTATGGAATTCCACCTATCCTAGAACTTTCTAGAGAATGCTTACAAAGGGTGGTCACTCTATAAGTTTCTAGAGTCTTCTACAAGGGACTCCTCTATGGAACCATTCATAAGGTTCTAGAGAACTCTAAGGTTCTCCCTAAGACTAGACTCCTCTGGAATTTTCTAGAACAATCCATATGGTAAACAATTGTAGAGTGTTCTAGAGAATTCCAGAGTCTTCTCAGAAACCTCCAGTACTTAGGGTGGGGTAAAAACTTGCAGTTTGTGACATTCTCCCCCACCTAATGTCACGATGCCTTCGTCACGCCTTCATTGAAGTGCTGGATTTGCTCCTTGAATTGCCACAGTGTATCCTCGGACTCCCAGCTTGCCTCTATATTGGGCAGACCCTTCCATTTGATGAAGTATTCTTTATAGCTTGGTACGCCTCTTCGTCGAATTGTTCAATCTGCTAGTACTTCTTCTACTTCTTTGTCGAACGAAGTGACTACGGCTGTCGGCGCCCTTTTAGAAACTCCTCACAACGGTTTATCCAAGTCTTCATTGTATGGCTTCAGCAAACTCACATGGAAGACTGGGTGAATCTTCAGCTTTGGCGGAAGTTGCAGTTTATAAGAAACTTTGCCTACTCGTTTGATCATTGGAAATGGACCCTCATACTTACGCACTAGGCCCTTGTGCACCTTCCTCAAGGTTTTGAATTGTTGTGGCAAAAGCTTCACTAGGACAAGGTCACCTTCTTTGAATTCTAAGTGCCTTCACTTCTTGTGTGCCCATTTCTTCATTCTCTTAGCAGCCCTGTGCAGCGCCGCTCGAGCCAATTCTGCTTGCTCGTGCCATGACTTAGCGAACTTGAATGTTGTAGGACTCTTCCTTTCATAGCGGGTGGCAAGGGAGAGGGGTGTAATCGGCTGCTATCCTAAGATGATCTTAAAGGGACTTTGGTTGGTGGCCTCGCTTTGCTGCAAGTTGTAGGAAAATTATGCCACGCCTAAAAGCTTGGCCCAATCCCATTGGTTGGCACTTACATAGTGCCGTAAATATAGTTCAAGGAGGGCATTGCTACGTTCCGTCTGACCGTCACTCTGAGGGTGGAAGCTTGTCAAAAAGTTTAAGTCTGACCCGAGCAGCTTAAACAACTTCCTCCAGAACCTTTCGGTAAAGCGTGGGTCTCGGTCACTGACGATGTTTGTTGGAATGGCCCATAACTTGACCACATTGGGGAGAAAGAGCCTTGCCGCTTCCTCTGCTGTGCATTCGGTTGGTGCTGCAATAAAAGTTGCATATTTGTTGAATCTGTTTACTACGACCATGATACTTCCAAACCCTTCAGACTTCGGCAAGCAAGTAATGAAGTCCATTGAGATGCTCTCCCATGGTGTCTCTGGTATGGGCACGGGTGTAGTAACCTGCCCGGCTGTTGCTGGACTACCTTGTCTTGCTGGCACACAAGACATGTCCGCACGTACTCCTCGACTGCATCTCACATTCGAGGCCAATAATAAGTAGACTTTAAAAGTGCAAGTGTGCGTCGCATACCTAGGTGGCCCACCCACAAAGAGTCATGACACTCTTTGATTAGTTCCTTTCGCAAGATGCCCCATTTTGGTACATAGAGATGGTTGCCTTTGGTGTAGAGTAGGCAATCGGCTAGCCAAAACCATCGAGTCTTACCCTCGTTTACTAGGGTAATGATATTTTGGGCAAGTGGCTCTTGTTGCAACCCTTCTTTAATCCTCCCTAACAGTGGGCTGGTGACTTGGCTGATGCTTGAAAGTTCCGCCCTTCGACTTAGCGCGTTGACGACCATATTTGCCCTTCCTGGCTTATACTCCATGACATAGTCAAATTCGGCCAGGAAGTCTTGCCATCGAGCTTACTTTAGAGTTAGCTTTTTCTGGGTATGGAAGTACCTTGTAGCCACGTTGTCAGTTATGATCACGAATTTAGACCCAAGGAGGTAGTGTCGCCACACTCTAAGGCAATGAATGATAGAAGTCATATCCTTTTCTTGAATGGTGTAGTGCCTCTCAGTATCGTTGAGCTTCCGACTCTCGTAAGCAATCGGATGCCCATCTTGCATAAGAACACCCCCAATAGCAAAATCAGAAGCATCAGTGTGTACGTCATATGGCTTGATGTGGTCGGGTAGGCTAAGCACTGGCTCTTCATTGATTGCCTTCTTCAAATCTTCAAAGGCCTCTTGACACTTCGGTGTCCATTCCCACGGCCTATTCTTCTTTAGAAGTTCCGTCAATGGAGTAGCTCTTGCTGAATAACCTTTGATAAAGCATCGGTAGTAATTCACCAACCCTAGAAAAGATCTTAGCTCGTGTACCTTGGTGGGCGGCTCCCAATCTTGGATGGCACGTCCCTTGCCGTCCTCCATCATCAGCTTGCCATCCCTGATCTTGTGCCCTCAGAATATAACCTCCGGCTTTACGAAGGAACACTTCTCCTTCTTGATGTATAGCTGGTTCTCCCGAAGAACCTTAAATACCTCCCGAAGGTGCTCGATATGCTCCTCCATGGTCTTGCTATACACCACTATGTCGTCCAAGTAGACGACCACAAATTGATCGAGGTAGGGATGGAATAGCTTGTTCATCAAGGTGCAAAACGTGGCTGGTGCATTGGTCAGTCTAAAGGGCATGACTAAGAATTCGTAAGAACCGTACCTCGTGACGCAAGTTGTCTTCGATTCATCTCCCTCTGAAATGTGCACTTGGTAGTAACCCGAGCGAAGATCCAATTTTGAGAAGTAGCGTGCATGACCGAGCTAATCGAAGAGATCAGCAATCAAGGGAATTGGATACTTGTTCTTTATGGTGATCTTGTTGAGTGCTCGATAGTCGATGCACATTCATAAAGAGCCATCCTTCTTCTTTTGGAACAAGACTGGCGCACCAAAAGGGGCCTTAGAGGGCCTGATGAATCCTACATCAAGTAACTCCTTGAGTTGCTTCTTGAGCTCCTCCAACTCTGGTGGTGCCATGTGGTAGGCACTCATAGCTGGTGGCTTTGTGCCTGGCTCAAATTCGATATGATGGTCCACCTCCCGCCTTGGTGGCAATTTCTTTGGCAATTCTAGAGGTGCAATATCCCTGAATTCTTCAAGCACCTCGGCAACCTCTTTTGGTTGATCCTCATTGGGTACTAATTTATCGTCATCATATTCACTAAGGATGGCGAAGTAGCTTTCCTCATTTATGCTAACGCCCTTCTTGAACTGCAATGCTGAAAGAACTTTTGTTTCTTGCTTGGTGGCTCTGGCCGTCAGTAGCACGCAAGCCTTGTCACCATCCATGATGCACATATGTTACGATGTCTTAAACAATGAACACCATCATTGAATACCAGGCTTGGTTTATTTATTCACACACCCATCAATAAAGCATGAGGTGATATTATCGCTTACGAATTCCATATTTGTGAATCACACAACTCCAAATTAATTATGTCATGATCCCAACAGCCGAGATGTTGTTCAAAAACTGTGAACTAGTCCAATACGTGAATCAAAGACCATGAGAAATTAAGTCGAGTTATGTATTCACCTCAGGATTAAGATAATCACGCAAATACACTTAAGTTGTAATAATTAGATTTAGAGCTCTGTAAACGGTTTTTGCTCTAATCTAATTAGTTACGCGGCCTATTCAACATGTTGTGAACATGTCTAGATCAACCACAGAGTCCAACTCCCATGCCCCGAGACCAACATCACATGGTTCGATCTAACAGTCATAATCAGATTTGATTGCCCAGTCAATCCTAAGACTGCAAATATCAAATTTTAAACTACATCAGAAGAGTTTATCCGGCAGGGATCTCCTGACTCTTCTTTCGTTGATAACAGTTTATGGACTAAGCAATATTACTAACACTCTTGAATATGAATCAAAACATAACTTTATTTTATTTATAAACATCAGCAAAAATAATAATGTCCGATATTTGCCATTTCATAAATAACAAAATACACCCTACTTTATGGACACATTTCCAACAAACTCCCACTTGAACTTAAAGTAGGTGTGTACAATCTCGCATCCCCAAGCCCTCCATATGACTATCGAAGACTTTACCAAATAAAGCCTTTGTGAATGGATCAGCCAAGTTGTCATGTGTTGATATCTTTGTCACTTCAACATCGCCTCTTTGCACAATCTCCCGGATGAGATGGTACTTCCGCTCTATGTGCTTGGACCTCTTGTGGCTTCTAGGCTCCTTAGAGTTTTCTACAGCCCCACTGTTATCACAATACAGTACCATGGGCCTATTAGCATCCGGAATAATTTTCAGTGATACAAGGAACTTCTTAAGCCATACGGCCTCTTTTGTAGCTTCACAAGCCGCCACATATTCGGCCTCCATGGTGGAGTCAGCTATACAGGTTTACTTAATACTCCTCCATACCACTGAACCTCAATTCAGGACAAACACAAATCCTGAAGTGGATTTCCTGGAATCCTTATCCGATTGGAAATCAGAGTCGATGTAACCCGTCATAGTCAGGTCAGTACCTGAGTATACAAGCATGTAATTCCTCATTCTCCTAAGATACTTGAGGATATGCTTGACAGCAACCCAGTGCTCAGGTCCAGGGTTAGACTAGAATCTACTCACCATGCCTACCGCGTAGCATATATCAGGTCTGGTGCAAAGCATTGCATACATGAGGCTTCCTACGGCTAAAGTGTAAGGAACTCGGCTCATGTCTTCCTCTTCCTGAGGAGTTTTGGGAGACTACTCCTTTGAGAGGGATACTCAATGACTGAAGGGTAAATAGCCCTTCTTAGAGTTCTACATGGCGAATCGGTCCATTACCTTATCGATATAGGATGCTTGAGATAGTGCCAATTGTATGTTCTTTCGATCTCGAAAGATTTGAATTCCCAGAACATAGGCAGCTTCTCCAAGATCCTTCATATCAAATTGCTTTGTAAGCCAGATCTTAACCTCAGTCAGTCTTCCTGCATCATTCCCAATGAGTAGTATGTCATCCACATATAAGACTAAGAAAACCACTTTGCCTTCTTGTATCAACCTATACACACAAGGCTCATCCAACGACTGTATAAAACCATAAGTTTTAACAGTCTCATCGAATATGATATTCCATGATCTGGATGCCTGCTTTAGTCCATAAATGGACTTTTGTAGTTCACAAACCTTTTCTTCTCGACCCTTTTCAATGAATCCATCTAGTTGAGCCATATAGATGCACTCATCCAGGTTGCCATTCAAAAAAGTTGTCTTCACATCCATCTGCTAGATTTCATAATCTAAGGCAACAGTAATGGATAGAAGAATACAGATGGATTTAAGCATAGCCACCGGAGAGAAGGTATCCTCATAGTCGAGTCCTTCTTTCTGGGTGTAGCCCTTGCCTACCAGCCTATCTTTGAATGTCTCCATATTCCCATCTGGACCTCTCTTTTTCTTGAAGATCCATTTGCATCCCACGGGTTTTACCCCTTTAGGAGCATCTACAAGAGTCCAAACGCCATTCTTATACATAGATTATATTTCGGCGTTCATGGCTTCATGCCAAAGGTTTGCTTCAGAACTTGCCATAGCCTGCGACTACGAGATAGGTTCATCAATTTCTAAATCTGAGACTGTAGTCAATGCATCTCCATAAGACATGTACCTATCCGGTTGTCTCACAACCCTCCCACTACGTCGAGGCTCTATGGGTGTTAGTTCCTGTTGTGGTTCATTTGTCATCGGTTCAGGAATAGAACGTGGAGATGCTACACGAACATTTTCACCGGTCAATTCCTCAAGTACAAGTCTGCTTCTAGGCTTCATGTTCTTTACAAAATCCTCTTCCAGAAAACGAGCATTCGTGCTAACGAATGTTTTCTGATCGGCAGGACTATAGAAGATGTAGCCTTTTGTCCCTTTAGGATATCCAACAAACAGGCATAATTCTGAACGACTGGCTAGCTTACCAGTCTTCTTTCTAAGCACATGTGCTGGACAACCCCATATTCTGGTGTGGCCAAGAGATGACTTCTTGCCACTCCATCTTTCATATGGAGTTCCAGGCACTGTTTTAGACAGAACTTGATTCAGAATATATGCAGTTGTTTCCAAGGCTTATCCCCAAAAAGAATCAGGAAGGGATGAGTAACTCATCATCGATCTAACCATATCCAATAGAGTTCGGTTCCTTCTTTCTGACACGCCATTCTGCTGAGGAGTACCTGGCGCAGTCAGTTGAGAAAATATACCTTCTTCCTTAAGAAAGTCTTCGAACTCTCCCAGCAAGTATTCACCACCACGATCGGATCGTAGTGTTTTGATTTGTTTGTCTAATTGCTTTTCAACTAAGGCCTTGACTTCTTTGAACTTTTCAAAGGTTTCAGACTTTTGACGCATTAGATAAATATGACCAAAACGAGAATAGTCATTAGTGAAGGTTACAAAATACTCATATCCTCCTCTTACTTGGATATTGAATGGCCCACATACATCACTATGTATGAGTTCTAGGCATTCATCAGCTCTATTACCCTTTGCTGAAAAGGGTCTCTTGGTCATTTTTCCTTCAATGCAGGATTCACATGTAGGTAGTGAGCCTACACTTAAGGTTTGTAAGGGACCGTCTCTTACTAACCTTTTAATCCTGTCAAGGCTAATATGTCCAAGACGTAGATGCCATGTATAGGTTTGATCTGTTGGGTCTAACCTCAACCTTTTACAATCCCTAATTGAATCATCATTCAACTCAGTATCATAAATCGTTGGAACTATTGGTTTAACGTAGAACAGATTATTTATTATGACTGTAGAAGTAATCATGAAACCATTCTTAAGAATCTGAATAACATCATTATTGAATCCTAAAGAATATCCTTGCTCAACCAAACGAGCTACAAAAATAAGGTTTTTCCCAAAAACCGGGACATAATAAACATTGTTCAAAACAATAAAACTGTTCTCAAAAACTAATTTAATGCTTCTAACAGATATAGCAGATATTGATGCTCCGTTCCCCCAGCGAAAGTTAAACTCGCCCTTGCTAAGCCTTTTGCTTTCCCTGAACCCTTGCAGAGAACAACAAACATGATTAGTGGCTCCAGAGTCTACGATCCAAGAAAAAGTAGAGCCAGCCACAAAACATGCTTCGGTCACAAGTAATGTACCTTTAGCTTTAACCTCCTTGAGGTAAGTAGGACAGTTGCGCTTCCAGTGGCCAGCTACTCCGCAATGGTGACATTTGTCATTACTCTTGTCTACCTTTGCAGCATTCTTGCCCTTTCTAGCTTTTCCTTCTGGTTTTTTCTTGCTACGGTTTTTCTTCTGTTTCTTGGCGCCAGAGGTGGAAGGCTTTGCTTCAGTAAGGTTTGCCTCTCCTTTCCTCTTCTTGCTCTTAAGCAGTAGGGTCTCCGAAGTCTGAAGCTCCTTCATGAGTTCAGGGAGTGAATAGTTTAACTTATTCATTGAGTAGCTGAGCTTGAAGTTGTCGAACATCTCCGGGAAAGTCTCTAGGATCATATCCACCTGAGTCTCCCTATCTATCTCAGCTCCCATGAGCTCCATCTCATTCAGGTGACTAATGATCAGTAGCATATGGTATCGAACAGGAGTGCCAGATTTCATCCGGCAGTTCATGAAGTTACGCACCGCAGCTTGCTTGGCTTGACGGCCCTGGCTGCCGAACATTTCAGCAATGTTGTAGATTATATCTGTAGCCGTCAGCATTTCTGATGTTGCTGCTGCAACACATTGCTAATTGATGCTAATATATGGCACCTAGCAATCTCATTAGAACGCATCTAAGAAGTGTATGCATCACGCTCCTCTTAAGTAGACTCCTCAGTCGGCCCAAGAGGACAGGGGGTGGTGAGCACATGCTTGTGCTTGTCTACCGTCAACACGATATCAAGGTTACGTTTCCAGTCAACGTAATTTTCACCCACTAGTTTGTTCGTACTAAGAATTTGCACGATCGGGGATAAAGACATGATCGCTGAAAAATAATACAAAATAAAGTGGCGTTGGCAATTTGCTTAAAATTTAGGAAAAGTATGATGCATGAATGCAAATACCTAAATATGAAAAAATCCTTTTTGAAAAACATATTTCATCCAAGGTGTTACGATCATAAATGGTAACACGTCCCACCTAGGGGTGGCTTCTGTGAGGCCTCCTATCGCATCGAGACTCCTCTCGTTTGGTCCACCTTACAGGATGTCTCCACATCCAGTGCAACCAATCACCAGTTTTTGGTCACTTCAATTCCATTGCCTAGCTCCTAAGGGAGGTTACAATGGACTTCAGTCTAAGTGTTTAACCGACAAATTGACTATAGAGGTTGTTATGAACTAACGGTCCATCTAGAGATGGTCCCGCCTCACTACTCCCTCTTCGAGTCTTATCTTCTCAAGCAACCTGATGACTCCTTAGCGACATGCTTCGTGGGTTTCTCCCATTGAAGTGAGGACCACTAAGGCGGCTCTTAACCCGTCCACGTGTCATGATCAGGCTAATGTCGGAGACCTTAGGAATGTTTCAACGCAAATGACCCTCCCACTTAGTTTTTGAAAAAAAAATGGATTTTGTTTTAAAATTAAGTCCAATTAATAATTCGCCAACACAAAATTATAACCTTTATAAATTTGTCGTTGCATTTTATAACACTTTATAAAATTTACCCATACCATTTATAATTATAACAATTTATAATATTAAACTACAATGATGCATGAACATGTTCGCATGGCAATTTGATATTGGCATCACTATATCATATATGGCATGTTTTACAATGATGCGAGATTAAATAATAAATCATCCATTCAAAATTTAACCTCTTTATGGCTCATTTCTAATTACAACCCATAAAACAAATGAATAATAAATTACAATAATATTCTTCATCTTGCCTTCATGGCGTCTTCACAATTTTTCTTTTTCAAAGTCCCTGTCAAAGAAAATATTTCTGAAAAGAAAAAATAATTTTTGAAAAAAAAAAAAAACTTTTTTTTTAATTGGGTTGGGCTCGGGACAATCCCGATCCCACCTTTTCTGCCGAGGCAGGGCCAGGCCCTGCCTTGCGCGGCATGGACTGCCAAGACAGACAGCCCTTGCGCGCTATGCATGGGCCTGCGGCCCCTGCCTGGGCAGGGCCTGCAGGCCTGCTAGGGTTTCAGAAAACCCTGGCGCATGCTAGGGTTTTCGAAACCCTAGTGTGTTACGCAGGCATGCCCAGGGGAGGGGTTGGCGGCAGTGCTGGCGACGGGAGGCAGCGCAGCGTGCGGCGGCGGCAGCAGCACTCCAAACCAAAAGAATTTTAGGAATTTAAATTACAAAATTTCCTATGCCTTTTAATGGCTTACATCATTTTCTAAAGAAAAATATAAACCACAAACTTGCATAATTAAAAACCTAGAGCCAATCGATCGGGATCTAATCACAATTATATTCAAAACAATTTTGAATTCATCACATATTCATGCAAGATGCCAATATCAACACATATCATACAATCCAATCGCATAAACACAAATCATGCGTGATCAAAACCTTGGCTCTGATACCAATTGTAGGATCATGTTGTGATTTTTAAGTGAAAAATCATTTAAACAACAACAAATTTGTAGGCGGAAATTTCATAAATTTTCACATATCATTTAATTCCGAATTAAACACAAATCACAACAATAGATTCATGCATGATGTGTTTATAGAGAAAAGAATAAGATGACAATCATACCTTTAAGACCATTGGATCAAATATGGCTGCAAGGGTCTTGTCTCACTATCTCACATTTTGACATGGAGAATTGCCATGAAACAAGACCGTTGATTTATGAACACGAACACACCAACAACCACTTGTTGATTCAAGGCTATGGCTCTTAATTTTTAGGAGAAGAGAGTGGGCTCTTTTTAAAAAACTTAAGAAAATAAATTTTCCTTCTAATTTTCAATATCAAATCCGGCCACACCTAGAGGAGAGAAATGAGTGAGATATTTTTTTATCTAGCCACCCTCCTAGGGTTTTCAATATTCTCTCTTTATAGGAAAATTCGAAACCAAGCCCTAGATAGGTTTTTCGAATTTTTCCCTTAATTTTTGGAATAAAATCCAAACTCTCCCTTCCAAAGGGATTTCCAAATTTTCCAAAAATAAAATCAAATCTCTCCCTCCTTTAGTTGCCAAATAAAATTATGTTCAAACTTTATTTATGAATTTTAAATTAATCATCATTAATTTTAAAATTCCAAATTCATTCCTTTTATTTTTCAATTATCAAATAAATGAAAAATAACATAATGAATTTATTTAAACAATTGTGTAACAAAACATCAGTTTTAATTTTCCCACTTATTAGAGCTAGCCTTGAGACCGAATGGACCCATATGAACAAAGCTATGGAATTACAATACTCGACTAATTTATCCCGAAAAGTCATCGACGTATTTAATTCTGACATCGTACGACTCCACTAAAGGTTCGATGCCGACTAATCTCTCGATTCATATGTGCTATTTTTTTGATGGTATTAATACAATTTATCACTCGGTCCACAGAGTAAGTACGATATTATCCTTCGTTAATATCAGTGACTAGAATGGTATACAAAATTACCGTTTTACCTTTCCTGTCATTATTTCCTCAACTCCTTTATATGATTGTGAATAAGAAAGACATATGTTCGTAAGATGTCTCACACATGTTACGATGTCTTAAACAATGAACACCATCATTGAATACCATGCCTGGTTTATTTATTCACACACCCATCAATAAAGCATGAGGTGATATTATCGCTTACGAATTCCATATCTGTGAATCACACAACTCCAAATTAATTATGTCATGATCCCAATAGCCGAGATATTGTTCAAAAACTGTGAACTAGTCTCATTGGTGAATCAAAGACCATGAGAAATTAAGTCGAGTTATGTATTCACCTCAGGATTAAGATAATCACGCAAATACACTTAAGTTGTAATAATTAGATTTAGAGCTCTGTAAACGGTTTTTGCTCTAATCTAATTAGTTACGCGGTCTATTCAACATGTTGTGAACATGTCTAGATCAACCACAGAGTCCAACTCCCATGCCCCGAGACCAACATCACATGGTTCGATCTAATAGTCATAATCGGATTCGATTGCCCAGTCGATCCTAAGACTGCGAATATCAATTTTTAAACTACATAAGAAGAGTTTGTCCGACAGGGATCCCCTGACTCTTCTTTCGTTGATAACAGTTTATGGACTAAGCAATATTACTAACACTCTTGAATATGAATCAAAACATAACTTTATTTTATTTATAAACATCAACAAAAATAATAATGTCCGATATTTGTCATTTCATAAATAACAAAATACACCCTACTTTATGGACACATTTCCAACAATCTAGCCATCAATAAGCTCTCGGGAAGTAACACTATGAATGTTGTGGAAAGAGTTGCATAGAGAATTACATTCAAAAGTCAAGTTCTATGGGTTTTCACTTATATCCAATTCAAGTTAATCTATCACCAAAGCATGCCTTAAGTTAGCCTACCTCATCATTAAAGACCATACACCTTTCACACCACAAAAATTAAAAAAAAAAGAGACTCTCCTTGCACACAAAACAACACAAAACACAAAAAAAATAACAAAACACAAAAACTAGAAAAATAACCATTCTAAATAAAACAAACCGGCCTCAACCCAAACAGGAAATACACCCCCCCAAACTTGAAATCAACAGTGCCCTCACTGCTGAAAAAGAAATAAGGCACAAAACAAAAACAAAAATTAACTAAACAGATAAAAGAAATAACACAAGAAAAATGAGGGTGGAGGGGCATCCCTGAAGGGCCAGAAGCTGTGATCTGGCCCTAATCATCTGCTTTCGCTACAATATCGGTGTCATCGGCGGGCTGACCAGTAGGGGGATCGAGAACATGCGTAGGAAATTTAGGGAATGTGTGGAGCCTTTTGGCATTTGCCCTGAAGGGTCTTTGCATTGCAGCATCTCGGGCCTCCATATACTTCCACACGTCCTGCTGACTTTTCCGGGCCAGCCGAAGCTCCTCAAGAATGTCATGTTGAGTTAGCTCAACAAGAGAAATCCTACTCTCTAAACTAGATAAGCGACTGGACACCGAGTCCTTAAAGCTCTGGGGAGGTGTGGGACTGTTTGAGGAAGGTTGAGTTGGTGTCTCTAGAGGGTCTTTATCAGAGTGGTCATACGTGGCTCTCTTAACATTGCTTTCTTGTGAAATCCTAGCCACTGTAGCTGGAATAAGCTTTTGAGTTATCTTCAGCCTTTTCTCCCCACCTTCGAATACCACTCTGTGCCTTTCACATAGCCCTGAAATCAGAGATGAGAACCAAATGATCCCTACATCCAACCATTTAATGACTTCTTTCTTTACAAATTCCTTCATGATTGGATTTAGCCTTCTTTGTTGTTCCACAGAATTTTTGCAGCATTGCTCTAGCAAAATCTTATGCATGCATATGGATGGGCTGATTCCTTTGATATCTGCACTTGTCCATCCTATTGCTTTTTTGAAATTCCTCAGCACCTCAAGTAACTTATGCTCCTGGTCTTCAGTTAGTTCAGCTGATACAATAACTTGTAGCATTTTTATTCCTCCCAAGAATGCATATCGAAGGTGGGATGGCAAACGCTTTAGCTCCAGGAATGAGGGTTCTTCTATAGATGGCTTAGGGGGTTTAAGCTCACGTTCGGATAGCCCCAAAGACTCAAACTGCCTTCCTCTAGCTGTACCGGTTGATCTTGCTTCCAAACAAGCTAACTGACTATTCTCTTCTTCATTTTCTTCTTCCAATTCTGCCAGTGCTATGATTTTTAGAGGGTATTTGTAGCAAGCTTGCTCCAACTTCTTAAAAACAATAGTATCAATCACATTCACAACAGAGCATTCTTCCACTACATCAAGGGATCTCATTGCCTTGAGAACATTAAAGGTAACTTGCTCATCATTGACTCTCATTGTCAACTCCCCTTTTTGTACATCTATTAATGTCCTCCCTGTTGCTAGGAATGGTCTTCCTAAAATGATGGACACTTCCCTGTCAACTTTATAATCCAAAATAATAAAATCAGCGAGGAAGATGAACTTGTCTACTTTCACCAGAACATTTTCAATTTTTCCTTCTGGATGAGCTAGAGATCGATCAGCTAATTGAAGAACTACTGTGGTTGGCCATGCTTCCCCAATTCCAAGCTTCTTGAAAACTGACATAGGCATAAGGTTTATGCTTGCTCCTAAATCACAGAGAGCTTTTACAAAGTAGTTATTGCCAATTGCACATGGGATGGTGAAACTCCCAGGATCTTTTAACTTTGGAGGGATTTTATTCTGTAAGATGGCATTACTTTCTCCTGTCATTGCCACTGTTTTGAATTCTCCAAGCCTTCTTTTCTTCAAAAGAATGTCCTTCATGAATTTCACATAACTAGGCATTTGCTCAAGTGCCTCCACCAATGGAATGTTAATATGGAGCTGCTTCAAGACATCTAGAAATCTTTTAAACTGCTTATCTTGCTGCTGCTTTTGGAATCTTTGAGGAAAATGTGGTAGTGGTCTGTCATTATGCCTTTCTGTCGTACATTGCTGCAGCGTTACTGTAGGTTCTGCAGCATCACTTCATTTTCCAGATTCTTCCACTGTTGCTTCCTTTTCCACTTCACCTTGGATTGAAGAGGGCTCTTTTTGATGATTGGGCTGTCTAGTCACTTACTCTAATTCTCTCCCATTCCTTAGCGTAATAGCCTTGCAATGCTCTTTGCCTTCACTCCTAGGATCTTCAGTATTACTTGGGAGTGAGCCTCGAGGATGACTAGTCAAGGCATTAGCTAACTGCCCCATTCGATTCTCCAAGTTCCTCAATGAAGCTGCTTGGTTTTGAATCAGTGCTGACTGATTTTGAATAATGGCATCATTCTTTGCCATGTACTCCTTCAACAACTGCTCAATCGATGAGTGTTGTTCAGCTGGTTAATGTCTCGGCTATTGTGGAAATCCTGGAGGATGTTGAGGGTGATTTGTTGTTGATGATGATGCTGCGTTCTGCCTTTGAGAGTTGCAAGAAAAATGTGGGTGCTGCATCCATCCTAGGTTATAAGTATTGGAATACGGATTGTTGTTTTTATTGAAGTTGCCCACATAGCATGTTGATTCTGGGTTGGATGGACAACTATAAAAAAGATGCCCTTCACCATAGTAAGTACAAAAAACCACTGTAAACTGAGGATAAGTCACCCCATGATTCATTGATTTTAAGATACTTGCCAAAGATGACACTTGGGACGTTAAAGCTGTTACCACATCCACTTCATGAACTCCTGCTACTCTCCTAGCCACAGCTGCTCTCTCCGCAGGCCACTGATAGTTGTTATTAGCCATCCTTTCCAAAATCTCATAAGCCTCATTGTAAGTCTTTGCCAAAATAGCACCATTGGCTGAAGCATCTACTATGGTTCGAGTTTGCCCATTAAGTCCATTGTAGAACGTCTCTATCTGAATCCAATGAGAAATCCCATGGTGAGGGCATTTGCGCGACAATTCCTTAAACCTCTCCCATGCCTCATACAAAGATTCCCCCTCATGTTGCTGAAACCCGGTAATGTCATTTCTAAGCTTGGCATTCTTAGTTGGAGGGAAATACTTCATTAGAAACTTTTCTACCAAGTCATTCCACGTCACCACAGAATTCAGGGGTAGAGAGTTTAACCATACCCTCTCACTATCCCTCAAGGAATAAGGGAAGAGCTTTAGTCTCAAAGCTTCTTCTGTAACCCCTAGAAGCTTAAAAGTATCACAAACTTCCATGAATAGCCTGAGATGCAAGTGGGGATCTTCAGTTGCCATGCCACTAAATTGGCCCACTGTTTGCAACATTTGAAACATGACCGGTTTAAGCTCAAACTGAGGTGCCTGTATCTCCGGCCTAATGATGCCCGGATTGAGCCCATGTAAAATCGGTATGGCATATTCTCTGATGGCCCTATCCCTATCATATGCCATGGCTGGCTGGTTAACTGGATTGTTAACATTTACGGGCTGCCAAAAGTTGGCTGCATTGCCGGTAGCTTCCTCTGCCATTCCTTCAACAATCGCTAGACCTTCCTACTCCCTTCTCCTTGCTAGGAACATTCTTTCAATTTCTGGATCCAAGGGCAGCAAATCACGGTCTTGTTGTCGATTCATGTGAGAAGAAGAATATCTGAAATAGACGGAAACAAAATTGTCAAGTAAAATAACGAAAACACTTGAATCTTACAAAGATCAACTATGATAACTTTCCCCGGCAACGGCGCCAAAAACTTGTTGCGTGATTTTTATGCTCGCAAGTGCACATGCCGAATAAGTAATAAAGTGTGAGTAGAGTATCGTTCCCACGGAGAAAGTTATCAATATTTTTCCTAATAAGATCCAAGAGATGCAATGTAAACAAATTTAATGGTTTGATTCAATTATAAAGACTAAAAGAATTGCAGTAAACACAAGTAAATAAATACACACTTAGTTATCCAAGGAGAAAATCAATCTATGTGAAGAACTGGGGCTCAATTTCCCCTTCACTACAACCTGGGCTATTTGTGCTACGACTTTTACTACAACAATGCTGTCAGTTAATCTGAAACACGAATTTTACACAAGGATCTCCCAACCTACTTATGATTTCGCCTTTTTACTCATATTTCAACATATTCCTATGAGAAATCTAAACATAGAGGTTAAGTTAAGCTTAGGTTTCAATTAGGCTATGTGAGACAAGTGTATATTCCTATACTACTCGCAAATTAACTAGATTTCTTTGTAAAATTTAGCTAGACAACACACTATTCAATATTGGTCTAAATCCAATCAACTTTCCAGCAAATTGAACTCACATTATTCTGTTTAAGATGGCCAGTCAGTAAACAAAAATGAACAATAAAGATTATATTGAACAAACTAGATCAACATTAATATAGTAAAAGTGAGCATAAACAACGTTAATTACAGATCCGGGTACTTTATCATCCCAGCCAAGTTAATTTAGCTCATACTTGTTCTATTAAGTTTAGCAAAATAAACAGCCATGATTGGTATACAGAGGAAGAGGAAAGATAAACCAAAATGAGGATAACACAGTATAGACTAGGCAAAGCTTGGTGGTCTCCTCCCGCGGCTTCAATCCTGAGATTTCTAGCCAAATTAGTCTCCTCTGTGCTCGTTTTCCTTTCTTTCTTTCTCTCTGGTTTTTCTTTCTACTCTATACTGCTTCTTTTTCTTTTCCTCCCGTGTTCTCTGCTTTCTATTTTCTCCTCTTGGTTCCTTCATTGCCCCCTGCGGCGCCCCTCTCTAAGCAAATAAAGAGTACTTCTGCTAGGGCAACAAATGACGCTGACGTGGCACTTAATGGTGATTGGGTCCAGCTGACCATCCACAGCAGCATCCTCCCGTGCACTTTATTTTTCTTTCTTTTCTCTGACATGTACTGATGTCATCCACTACTACATGTTGTTATATTTTTACTGCAGCATTTATCCTCACAAAACCTGCAAATCAGAAACGACACCCTTTTGGACACACGTTAGCAATTTTCCTCAAAATTATCACAGAAACCACACATTAATGAATCTCAGTAGAGTGCACCACATGAACTAACAGTTGAGCAAATAAAGCTTAAAATTAACAACTAAACCTTTGGATGAGCCAACTATAAGCCTAGAAATGCCTAAAATAACTCTACTTACTAGAGTTATCAGTGCACATACCTTTCTCGATATCTCAACGCCTTCTCCTCCAGCATAGCATGGCGGTGTTGGTGAGATACAGAGCTACGGTCTGAATCTTGGAGGCCTCCTCCATGACGCCGATAGCTCCAAAATATTATTTTAGCCCCCACAAGAAGTTGTCTACTTCTTTCGCGCTGCGTGATCCTGTGAAGGTCTTTGGCTTCGGCACCTCGACCTTCCTAGCCTTAACCACAGTGCTCGGCCCAGCTGCCATGGCACGATTACAAAGTGCAACTTCGCCCTGTAATGCCTCAAACTAGGCTAGGGTGATGTTGATTTCGCCCTGGAGTACATCACGCACCTTGGAAAGCTGCCTTATGAGCTGGTCGCGCATCTCCCCCATCTCTGCTCGCATGGTCTCCTCTAGCTGGACCATCATGGCCTTCACTGCAGTGTGGATCTCAGCATCCTCCGCCTTAAGGCCTTTTACACACTGGTAAAGGTCGTTCACCTAGGCACCTACGCCAGCCACGCCTTCCTCCACGTGGGTCATGCATGACTCAAAGCTAGGAATGAGATCCTTGGACCTACCCCGTGGTCTTGTAGCAGTAGGGTCGACCGTCTCCTCGTGACCTCGTTGTTCCTGCGTGACCTCCGCATCTGATGAGCCAATAATTTGATTCTTGGCGTTCTTCCCCATGTCCAGGTTGTGGCTCTGATACCAACTGTCACAGACCTTTTCTTCTTACAAGGTGGTACGGCATTAGCACTCCCGAGCTATGCTAACAAGCCTAACTTCACGCAAATGCAAGGCTAATAAATTGAAAGTAGAGAAACGAGAGTAGGAACACACGAGCAAGGGAGAAAAGTGAAAAGAGCTTCACTAAGTATGGTAAACCTTTACAATAGTTTTCACTCTAATATTCTTGGTTGGTTCCCACAAATGAAGGGACCACCCCTATTTATAGGCCAAGGGGACCCTCCGATGAACATTCTAGAATGCTATGGAATTCCACCTATCCTAGAACTTTCTAGAGAATGCTTACAAAGGGTGGTCACTCTATAAGTTTTTAGAATCTTCTACAAGGGACTCATCTATGGAACCATTCACAAGATTCTAGAGAACTCTAAGGTTCTTCCTAAGACTAGACTCCTCTGAAATTTTCTAGAACAATCCATATGGTAAACAATTGTAGAGTGTTCTAGAGAATTCCAGAGTCTTCTCAGAAACCTCCAATACTTAGGGTGGGGTAAAAACTTGCGGTTTGTGACACACTGCCCACAAAAGGACACCTGCTACCAAGATGGCCTAGCAGCTATAGGCGAGTAAGTAGAGTATTGTAGACCAAGGACAGAGGCAGGACGCTAGAGATAAGTGCGTGAGTGTGCTGATGCCTCAACTATCTCCATTCGCCTTTGACACTCTACAATAATACATCATGGCCACACACTACTTAAGGTTATAAAAATATAAAGAAACCTAAACTTAAATAAACAAGAAAGTTTTTTTATACATATCAAACCAGTATCAAATAAATAACATAAAACTAGCAATAAAATAATCCGAAAGGTACACTTGCAATAAACAGTCTAAGGAATAAAAATTAACTTGCTTGAAATAACTTAAACATATGTGGAAATTACATAACATGGTGTTATCCCATCTCCATTAAAGAAAAAGAAAAAAACAAGAAGAGTGAAACGTTAGAGAGAGAGAAAAAAAAAAAAAAAAAGAAAACAATTTCAGAAATTATCAAAAGAAAGAGAGAATGTAATAAATAGCAGATTTATGAAACTAAATTAAGTAAATAAAAAATTTTAAAATAAATTGAAATGTAGCAATTTACGTAATAAATGAGTCATTTAGGTTTACCAAAAATATTTTTTTTCATGTAAATTTTCCTTTTATGACTGGTAAAAATATTTTTTCCATGTAAATAAAGATTTGTTAAGATTTTTTACAGCATAAATATATATATATATATATTTTACCAATCAGTAAATCATTCATTTACACGGTAAATAATTCATTTATCATGTAAACTATTATTTACGTTAAATAATTTTAAAATATGTTATTTACTTAATTTAGTTTTAAAAATCTGTCATTTACTATAATTGGCGCTAATGTCCTCATGGTTTTTAAACAATTATTGCGACCAAATCTTCGATGGCAGAAACTTGTTTTCAAGGACGGAAATTTTTATTTGGTCACTGATATTACAAATTTACTAAATAAGTTTAAAGCAATTTAATTGTATACTAAAAGATAATTTTCTCCATTTTAAATAAATAAGTAATATATAAAAATTATAAATAAAATTAAAAATTTTAAAAAATGAATAACACATTTTAGAAGAGTCAGTGAATTTGGTCGCAGAAAAGCCTCTTCTCCTACTAAAATTAGGTTTGGTCGCAAATAATTCAGTTCTACGACCAAACTTTAATCGCAAAACATGATTTCCGCGACCAAATAGACATTTGGTTACAGATTTTAACAATTCAATAAATAATAAGTATTTTAATTATATAATTATGTTAAAATTAATGGTTTCAAATGGTATTTTAACCTCTTATTACTCAAATGATACTTACTCAAGATAATATAAAATTAATTAGAAACATTTACTGTTTAAAACATATTAATCCTCTAACTATAATGTGTATCTAATTGCATACTTCTTTTCTTCAACATATTTACCAAAGTTATACATAATTGTTCTAAAAGATGTTTTTCACTATTTTAAATAAATTAGCAATATAAAAAATTATTAAAAAACAAAAATTTAAAACTAATGAAACACACATCTAAAGAGAGTCAGCGACCAAATATCATGTGGTCGCAGAAAAGCCCCTTTTGCGACAAAAAGAAAGTTTAGTAGCGAATAATGTGCGGCAACCAAACTTTGATCGCAAAACATGATTTTTCGCGAACAAACAGGCATTTGATTGCAGATTTTAACATTTCACTAAATAATTTTAATTGATTACATATTTATATTTAAATTAATGTTTTTAAATAGTGTTCTACACTATTATTACTCAAAAATAATTACTCATAACAATTTAAAATCAATAAGAAACGTTAACTACATAAAGCGTATTAATATTATAACTACAATATGTATCTAATTACTTACTAGCTTATACTCTTCAACATATTTACTTGAACTCCTATTTCTACAATGAAAGTCATACCAAAGTTATGCACTACTGCTCTAAAAGATGTTTTACACTTATTTAAATAAATTAGCAATACAAAAATTATAAAAAATAAAAATTTAAAATTGATGAAACATACATCTGAAGAGATTCAGAGACCAAATATCAATTGGTTGCAGGAGAGCCCCATTTGCGACCACAGTAGCTTTGGTCACAAATAATTTAGTTCTGCGACCAAACTTTCGTCGCAAATATGTTTTTTTTTTTTTTTGCGAACAAATAGACATTTGGTCACAGATTTTAACAGTTCACTAAATAATTTTAAAGCATTTTAATTACAGACTTTTATTCAAATTAATGTTTTTAAATGCTATTCTACACTCTTATTACTCACAAGATAATTAATCATGATAATTTGAAATCAATAAGAAACGTTAACTCCATAAAACGTTTTAGTTTTACAAATGTAATTTGCATCTTATAAGTACTTATAACTTTATACTCTTCAACATATTTACTTGTACTCCTATTTTTAAAATTAAAATAATCTCAAATTTATGCATGATTGTTCTAAAAGAAGTTTTATACAATTTTAAATAAATTAGCAACGTAAAAAAAAATTATAAATAAAATAAAAATTTAAAATTAATGAAAAACACATTTGTAGAGATTCAGTGACCAAATATAATTTGGTCGCAAAAATGCCTCTTTTCGTCCTAAAAGTAGGTTTGGTCACAAATAATTTATTTCAGCAACCAAACTTTGATCGCAAAACATGATTTTCCGCGTCCAAATAAACAGATGGGTACAGATTTTAACATTTCAATAAACAATTTTAAAGCATTTTCATTATATAATTACAATCAAATTAATATTCATAAATGGTATTTTACACTATTATTACTCAAATGATAATTATTGATGATAATATAAAATTAATTAGAAACATTGACGGCATAAAACATATTAATCTTATAACAGTAATATGTATCTTATTACTTACTTCTTTATATTCTTCAATATATTTACTTGAATTCTGATTTTTAGAATTAAATTCATACCAAATTATACATAATTGTTCTAAAAGATGTTTTCACTATTTTAAATAAATTAGCAATATCAAAAATTTTAAAACTAATGAAACACATGAAGAGAGTTTAGCGACCAAATATCATTTGGTAGCTGAAAAGCCCTTTTTGCAACCAAAAGTAGGTTTGGTCACAAATAATTTAGTTCTGCTGCCAAACTTGGGTTGCAAAACATGATTTTCCGCGAACAAATCGACATTTGGTCACATATTTTAACATTTCACTAAATAATTTTAAAGCATTTTAATTACATACTTATATTCAAATTAATGTTTTTAAATGGTGTTTAACACTGTTATTACTCAAAAACAATTAACTACATAAAACTTATTAATCTTATAACTGTAATATGTATCTAATTACTTACTATCTTATACTGTTCAAGATATTTACTTGAACTCCTATTTCAAAAATTAAAATCATGTTAAATTTTTGAATGATTGTTCCAAAAGATGTTTTACACTATTTATAATCTACTAGCAATAGAAAAAAATATAAATTTTTTAAATTAATTAAAAACACATTTGAAGAGAGTCACTAACAAAATAACATTTGGTCGTAGAAAAGGCGCTTCTGCGACCAAATTATGTAGGTTTGGTTGCTAATAATACAATTTTGTGACTAAACTTTGGTCACAAAATATGATTTTCCACGACCAAATAGACTTTTGTTCGCAGATTTTAGCATTTCATCAAATAATTTTAAAGCATTTTAATTATATACTTATATTCAAATTAATACTTTTAAATGGTATTATATACTCTTATTACTCAAAGATAATTAGTCATTATAATTTCAAATAAATAATAAACGTTAACTACATAAAACGTCTTAGTTTTATAGCTGTAAATTGCATCTAAGTACTTACTACTTTATACTCTTCACATATTTACTTGTACTCCTATTTTTAAAATTAAAATCATACCAAAATTATGCATGATTGTTCTAAAGGATGTTTTACACTATTTTAAATACATTAGCAACATAAAAAAATTATCAATAAAATAAAAATTTAAAATGAATGAAAACCCCAATTTAAGAGAGTCAGGGACGAAATTATATTTGGTCGCAGAAAAGCCCCTTCTCCTATCAAAAGTAGGTTTGGTCGCACTACAAGAAAAAGGGATTTTTGCGACGATAAAAAGTCGTCGCAAATAGTATTTTTTGCAACGACATGTCGTCGCAGATATGTCGCCGCAAAAAAATAGTCGCAAATACTTTATTTGCGACGACACAGTGTCGTCGCAAATACATTTGTGACGACATTTTTCTTTTGCGACGACAGTCGTCGCAAATACGCCGTTGGTTAATTTGTCGTGATATAATATTTTTTGCGACGAGAATTTCAAAAAGTCGTCGCAAATAATTCAAATTTTTTTGCGACCACAAGTATAAAAATGTCGTCGCAAAAACTTAAATAATTTTTTTTTCAATTTTTTAAAAAATGGCAATTAATTAATTTTTAATAATTTTAATTAAACATTATTATGTTACATACTAAATATAATTTATTATGATACATTAAAAATAAAAATATAAATTAATATTAAAAACAATAAATCTAAATAAATTTATAAAATATATTATGAATACTACATGAAGTGCATATATAATGTTCAAGAAAATATAAAAGTCTAAATAAAGTGAAAAATCATATAGAACATATAACAGAACTATTCCTCTAGGTTTGCAGCATCGCCAACAGCTGAATCATCATCAGAACTGTCGTCATCTGAAGGAGGCAGAGGAGCGTCTAGGTTAACTGGTTCTGGACGAGCAATCATAGGTAATTGGATGTTGGGCTGCAATCTAGACACCAACTCTAACACCTTTACCTGATTGTCATAAATCTTCATTTGTTCCCGGTACGATTTCTTTAAATAACGATCCATACGCGCGTCAGGTTGAGCCGATGATGTTGCGTCCGAGAATGAACCAGCAGATGAAGGAGAAACCCCGGAGTAATGCTTTTAGAAGAGCATCGGACCCACTCCTTTCTTATGTCCTCTACGCATGCCAAGAACTTGCTCCAAAACCCCATGCTCGTCAAGGGGGGTCTAGTCGCGCTTGAAGTAGTCTGTGTTCTATGTCTCTCCTCCTCCAGAGTGTTCTACATAATAAGACATTATAATTATTTTTACGTGATATAAAACGACTATTTAAATATAAAAAAATTTAATAAGAAAAGTAATAATACTTACGAAAGTCTGTTCCGCATGGGTATTAACCCAAGAGTCCCCGCGACGATGCATGTCCGCCCAATTGTCTATAGCAGACATCGGCTCTTGGGTCTCCGTACTGGCCTGTGAAATAAATTACATTTATTAAAATTCTTAAATTCTAACTAAAATTCGGCAGCATAACGACTTATTTTTCATATAATCCAAAAATCAAAACCTGTAAAAAAACAACTTTAAAAGATTTCGGCACACCATAACTGCAAGATGTGCCACCCAGAACAAGAATCATAAACATATAAATACGATAATGATCAAAAAATAAGTACTAACCTTCTTATTA
>NW_010366508.1:175061-176330 GCF_000414095.1 Morus notabilis | reverse complement strand
ATGTCTAAAGTGTTCTACAACCTTCCAGTTTGGACCATTAAATAAATCGTCTACGTAAAAAACTTGTTCTGCTTGCGATGCAAGTATGAAAGGTTCATTCTCGTACCACGTCTCTTTAACAAAAACACTTATTCTATTTTTGTAGTGTTGAATCTTCTTTCCCGGACGACGAGTGTCAAACCAAAGACATTTAAAAAGCATAACAGAATTGTCATTCAAGTACGACAGCTCATAAATGTCCTCCAAAACTCCATAAAACATTTGGTTATCAGGTCCGCGAACACAAACACCACTATTTTGAGTACTTCAATTTATATCCCGATTGCGTGTCAGAAATTTTACACCGTTGACCACACAACCAGGATAACTTCGACATGAGAAGCTTGAACCACTTGAAAGTGAAAGTATTTGATCATTCGCTTCTGGCTCATTCTGCTTTCGAATATTGAAAATCTGCAAGGAGACATGAATATTCTATAAAACGCCACTTTTTAATGACTTAACAATGTTAATGCAAATTAATTATAAACGAACCTTATTCTTAAACCATTTTGGAAACTCTTTCGATTGAATTTCATCCAATGGTATGATTCGACCGTCGGTATCAATCTCCTTCCTATGGTCACTGTTTAACAGAGAATGAAAGTAAATGACATAATTGTATGTGATGCGACATAATCTATGAACAATTAAGTGACAAAAGTGAAAGTAATACGTACTCAATGAACTGCTGAATTTCTGAATAGTTCTGTAGAACGTACCACTCGGCTTTCTCTCGCAAACGAGTATCCAATGTGACGGGGGTCATCTTCCCAATTGGCCGACAACGAGTATCAAATACAGAAATCTTTTTAACAATACGATCTTCATCGTCTATCCAATTTCTGGCCAGCCGGTTAAACCGTGTTTCAACTCCAGTTAAATACAACGAACAAAAAGGCAGCGCTTCGTTGACGATGTAAGCCCCAGCAATCAAACCCTCAGGACGTGCACGATTCTTAACATATTTCTTTAACGACCCAAGAAAATGTTCAAATGGATACATCCATCTTAAGTGAACCGGTCCTCCTCGAATGGCTTCTTCAGGCAAGTGTATGACTAAATGTACCATTATGTCAAAAAATGCAGGAGGAAAAATTGTTTCTAACTTGTATAAAATAAGCACAGTATCTTGTTGAGCTTTCTCTAAATCACTTTTCCGTAATGTCCTGGAGCATATTAACTCAAAAAAATTACTTAATTCTGTTATTGCATCAACGATCTCTTTCT